>NC_050486.2:28745376-28922876 GCF_012460135.2 Molothrus ater | reverse complement strand
TAGAATTCTCACAGTTCAAGGGCTGTTGATCATAGCGGGCAAGAAAATTTGCTTTTGAAGATAATACATCTCATTTTTCACCCTGATAGTGACCACTCAGCAAAGGTATAAATCTTAAATAGCCCAGCAGCATTTTCAAAGGGATGAACGTGCTGCCATTTAGGATAAACACAGACAAAAATATCCTCTGTCATATTTGGGAAACCCATTTCCCCAGCAGGCTGTTGGGGGGGATACATTTCTATTTGTGAGAGGTGGCAAACAGCCATGAGGGCTGGGATGGGGGGAGGAGGAGGAGGGAGGGATGCACCAGGAGCTGGGATGATCCCTGTCTGTCCAGGTAGCTCAATAGCAGAGGAAACCCTGTCAGTCCCATTTTACAGATTGAAAAGTGAGATTTAGATTAAGTGTCTTGCTCAAATTCACAAAGGCAATCTTCAATACCACTTTGGGTCCTGCATCCTATTCCAGCCTCTTAATGTAACAACCCTTCCCTCCAGTTATTGCCAGTCCTTCATCCCTTTATTTGACTTTTCTGAATATTGCAGAATTACTCACTTCACAACATTTCACAACTGAAGGGAATTCCTGGGGTTAAATGGCCCCAGCACCTTCTGCTATTCCAACATCTGAACTAAAAAATACATCTCTTCACACTTATCAAATATTTTGTTAGGATATTAGACATTTGATCCAAGAAATGTCAGCATACAGGGACTCTCAGTGGGCATGCTCATCTCAGATGCAGAATTCCAAAATCTTTGGGAGTACCATGGTCAGGAAATGTTGTTGCAGTGTAAATTTTTTAGCATTGCACCAATCCCTAAAATGACATTAAATCAAGAATATCCCAAGGTGGAAAAGAGAGCAAATGCTGGATGCATGACCAAGGTGTGCTTTGCTGGAAAACACACACCTCTTCTGCCAGCAAGAAATATACACCACAATTCCATACTTTTCTAGATTTTATCTATATTCAGGCCTGTTGAATCTCAAATTTCTTTTTCATTGAAGGATCAGCCTCAAAGGACACTCGAGTGAATTCAAGGTAAACATTTCTATTTCTCTTGTTGTAAAAGGAGTTGTTATGCAAGCTGTTATTTTGCAGTTATTTAATTTATTTTGCCCTTTAAATAATCAGCAAAGTATGATAATGCTTTACACACTGCTGTGAATATAGGACTTCCCTCTGAGGTTTACATTTCATATATGAAGTCTAGGATGAATGATGCCATTCTCATGGCATTTAAAAAAATGAAAATCTGTGCAATGTCTGCTCCAAGTGTATAAAAAAGATACAGAGAGCAAGACATTGCTCTGCATCATTTTAAAACTAAAGAGAAAAGTGTCAGCCTGAGTACTCTAGAGCCAAAAATAAAAACAAGCGGAAATAAAGGCAGAGCTGCTCAGTCTCATTTAGCTGCCTAAAATTAGTGCAATGCAAACAATAAATTAGATGCAGGGTTTAAAGGAAATTGGACATTCAAAATTCTGTTCAGTGCCAAAAACTGTGGGTTATTAGTAAAAAAACAAGCAAGACAATACATTATTTCAATGTAATGCAAAATATCCCCCTTAGCCTTAGACCCAAGGTGGAAAATCCTAATAATCCACACAGTTCACATGTTGGATAAGCAAATAAAACCCCTAATGGGATTATTTATTTCTGAACTGAGATTCACACAATGTCCATATTCTTTGTGATCCCTTCAAAGGGAGAGCAGGAAAAATGCAGGAACAAGTCACACTGCTGATATCCTTCTATCCTTGTTTCCTTTTTCTCAAAGCACCCAAATATTTTAACAAACAGCTGAGGATTCTGTGCTCAAAAAAAAAAAAAAAAAAAAAAAAAAAAAAGGAGCTAGAGTTAAGTCCACGTCGCTTGCAGGTTAATTTGGGTTCCTGTGGTTGGTTTCCATGTTCTGAAGCCACCCAGCTGATCTCGGAAGGCAGCAGCGCTGCCGCCTGACCCGGGGTGACAATCTGCACAGAAACCGTGGGGCTGGCAGCTCAATGGCTGTGACTTTAACAGCACTGCTCTGGGCCCGGAATCAATTCTCTCTGTTTACAGACCATTTCACAGCCCTTTACCTGCAACATCACTTGTGTCAGTCCCATAAATACTTTGGTGTATATAATGCTTGAATTAGCATAATGGTTCAGGCACAGGGCTTTAAGCACAAAGAAGGACATGTCAACATGTTCTCTTCACTTAAGCAATTAAGAGCCATTATGCTGCTTCAGTGGAAATATCATCAAGGTTAAAGACAACCCCAAACACCCCTCTAACCTTTTTATTCTAAGTCTAATAAATGAGGCATAGAAATTGAAATGTTAGTAAACAGTGCTACTTGCAAGCTCTTTTTGTATCATGTTTAATCAGAGCTCTCATTGCCACTTGTGAAGTCACAGGCACGGGGATTATTCAGATTATTCCCCCTTTTGCAGAAGCTCACATCTCTGTAGGGGTTTGCTTTGTACCTTGTGGCAAGGTCTGGGTGCTCTGATGTGGCAGGGTAAAAATATATATATATGTATTTATAGGCAAAGGCAACAGAGATTGGGTCACACAGAATAATTATTGATAAATTCTTTCTCTGTGTGTGTATCCAAGTCCTCTCTGATATTTATTCTTTTTAATGTTTGCTGCAGGGTTTGTGTTTTCCTCTCCATGCTACCTAGGAATAGAAACCAGCGGAAATTAGTTATTACATTGGTTTTATTTTTATTTTTATTTTAAGATGGCAGCATTCAGCCAAGGCCAGAACAGTTGCTCATGGGTGATTTTGTGAGATGCAGCATGGAGTATCCCAGGCACTGAATTTTCAGGGCTTGATTTTGAGGGTGTGTTCTGCTTTGTTTGCACCGAATTCATTCCTAATGCTCAGCCCCTTGATGCCAAAGGCTTTGAAAAATCTTAGGAAAAACTGGGAGAGAAATTGAGCATCTGGAGCAGAGAGAAAGAGAGAAACCCTTGGTAGGGAAAGGCCCAAAATAGAGAGGACAGAACCCAAGAGCACTCCAAGAACCGTGTCTGTTTACCATGCACCCTCCTGAGGCAAATCCTGCTTTTCATGCAGCATTTGGAGTATTTCATGTTTGGGAAACACTTGAGCTCTGTTGTAGGTTCACATAAATGTTGGAGATGATACAACTTTCTTTTATTAATGCTATGATGAATTTTTAATTTTTTTATTAATGCTTTTATTAAATTTTTAACTAAAGTTTGAGTCACTTTCCTAAACCTTGTGGAAGAAGAGAGTGGGTGGGCAGTGTGGGGTGTCTGGAGGCTCTATCAATGGGGTGGCAAGCACATGTGGGGGCTAAAATCCAGGAGTTTTGGGCATCCATTGCAGCAGGTGCTCTCCAACAGTTCCATGCTCCTTATCTGCTGCTCTCTCAGCTCTTCAACCTTGAGTTTTCCTATCAGGAATTTCACTGGACATCTTGGCTGCTGGAGGCTACAGTGCTGAGTGCTCACAGGACTTGCAGTGGCAGCTCCTTCCTGTCCCCTCAGGAGAGGGACAATGATGCTGGGCCACCCCTCTGGGTCTGTGCTTGACACTCCCAGTGGCCACCACACTTTGCAGAGTGTCCTCTCCAGCCTTAGAGCTTTTTGTTTCCCTTTGCTTTTCTAGTATGTGACTTTCATAAACTTAGAAGAGATGAGTTTGAATCATTGATTTCACATTCCAAGAACCTCACCATTCCTCAGAGTTGCTGAGTTTTTTGTGTGGAACATCTCATCCCACCTGCTCCTCAGCTGCTGCCACTCAGGGCTGGGATATGGCAGCAGCTGGAAATGGCTGTTTCACTCCAGCAGAGGTTCAAACAAAGCTCAGCTCCATTTCAGTACCCTCAGCTTGAGCTGCAGACCCAGAATCTGCCTGATGGGAGGAATTCCCTCCTTATTTCATGCTCCCCCCTCAGGAGCACCTGAGAAGTTGCCAAATTACAGCAGAGGTTTCTTCAGAACCAGGCAGGGCTGAAATGAGGTTTTGCTCCCTTTTAAGGACACCCAGCTATGGGAACTTTGTAGTTGAGCCATTTTGTTCTGCTCTCCACCAGCTTCCAATGGAAGCACAAATTGCTTGGTTGCAGTTTAAAGCCTGACAATAATAAGCAAGCATTTACAGCCTGATTTGATCTGCTCTCACCCTACTGCAATAACTTCCTTTGAAGGCTGGTTTGAGATCCCTGGCAATGCCTGGAGGCTGAGAACTTGATTTTGCTCTTCTCACAATTGCTGTGCTCTGCAATCTCTCCTGGATGTCAGGGGCTGCTTGGCAGCTTCTCTTGGCTGCCCATGAGTGTCCCCCCCATCCCTCAGTGAGGGAATCACTGAGCGTGGCCAGGCTGTGCTGAGGCACCAGCGGTGCCCATCCATCCATGAGTCATCAATCACTGGGTGGAGAAAAAGCTGCAGATTCCTCATCCCAGGTGCACAGGAACACCAGGATTCCTGTTCCATGTCCAGCTCTCCTGAGTTAACTCACGTTCCTGCCCATCAAGTGCTGTTCCAAGGGTTGCTCCCCTGTTTCCTGACCAAAGCAGCCTGCAGGACAGGAATTGGTGGAGTTTGGAGCTTGGGAGGGAGCACTCTGTAGAGAAGAGCTGTAGGGAAGGGACACTGTGCCCTCAGGACACGGGGCAGGACATCAGGCACTCGTTCCCTGCTTCCTACAGCACCTCCCAAACCCACAGATCCTCTAAAGTCCCTTTCCTCCTCTATGTTTAGAGCTACAAAGATTGTTTTTGGTATACAGCAACACTTTAGCACCTTCTGAGGATCTCAAAGCAGGTATTAATTAAGCTCCCGAGCACCGGTGGGAAGGGAGTAAACAGCCCAATTGCCACTTTATGGCAAGGAAATGACTGGCCAAGGTCATCCAGGCAGGCACAGGAGGGAACAGCCGTAAAACAAGAATTACACAGCTGCCTTTCCTCCAAAGAAAGATGCCCCAAAATAGGAGCTCACCTGAACTTTTACTCAGATTTTGGGGGGGAAAAATGTGCAAAGCCATTCAAAAGATTTTCCCAGCTACATCGCAAGGGCTCAGTTGCATTTTCCAGCCCTGGGCTTGATGCTCTCATTCCAGCTGAGACAAGAGCTGTGCTTGAGGAATGAATGCAGGAGATATTGTATTCCTGAGAGGAGGCTTTGGTAGGTCATTTTATTTTATTCTTTCAGCCTGATTTCCTCAGCATCTGAATACATGCAGATAATGATAATTCTGATGTGTTTTCTGTAGCTAAGCATCAGCCTCATTTACCTGTCCCTTTGCTAGTTCCAAAACTCCTTGGTAGAAATAAGAACCAGAGCAGCTCCTGCAGCACTGTGGGAGCTGCTTCTTCTGTTGCCTCAGGCTGGGAGCAGCTCAGTGGTTCCTTTGCAGGGTGGAAATTGAGAAGGAGAAACAGAAGCTAGAAAACGTTTTGAAGTACTCAGCAGATCAACATGTACTCTTTAAAGCTTTATAACAGCAGTTGTAGCAGAGATCACCTCTTCACCTCCTTGAGCCTAAATACCTGCTCTAAATTCATCATCTCTTCACCTTCCCTTAATACCTGCTCTAAATTCACCACCTCTTCACCTCCCCGAGCCTAAATTCCTGCTGCAGATTCCCCCTTTCTGTTAATGATGTGGGACCCACCACAAGAAGCCATCCCACCCCCAAACAGAGAGCAGGCAGAGCCAGCACCATCCTCATTATTTTATCTCTCTCATTTGTCATTCCAACAGCCCTGTCCACTCTCACCCTATAAAAGAAATTATAATTGAAATCATGCTCGTGTGTTTTGAGGCAAGAGCGACTCTGTGATCATTTAGCTTTATCCAGGCTGTAACAAAAGCTGCCACAGATGCTTGTTCCACTTTTTTTCCTGCACAAAGAAATAAAGCACAGTTGCACAAATGACATGTATGTCAATCTTTAGGTCACAATGCTTCCTGCAGTTGGATCCCAAGCAGGAGACATCAAGCTAAAGGCATTTAAGAATTAACAGTCTGTACCCGAGACAGGAAATGGAGTTTATAAAACAGGTGGATGAAGACCAGTATTCACTTGCATCACATTAAAGCAAATCCATTTATATTTTATTTCCTATATACTGGCTGGAATGTGCATTTTCACCATAACCAGGCTCTGCAGTTCCTGGGGGATGTGGGATATTTGCAGGAGGATTCCTTTGGCCTGGTAGAACATCAAGGCCATGCTGGACAGGGTTTGGAGCAGCCTGGGCTAGAGGAAGGTCCCAACCTGGGCTAGAGGAAGGTCCCAACCAAAGCAGTCTGGAATTCTGTCACCTTCCATGTAGGAAATGATCTATCACAGGAGAGGAAGGAGACACTGCCCAGAAAACTCCACTCCCCCAGCTGAGGGTTTGGCTTTTCCATCCTGACTCCACATGGAGCTCACAGGATTCTTTTGCAGTGCCATAAGTTCTGCTCAAAGCCAGGGAGAAGTTGGCACCTGGTGCTCCAGGCAGCCCCAGCTCTCCAGATTTCTGCACAAGCACTCCCTTCCCTGAGCATTGCTATCCTGGGTGCATATTAACCGTGATTGAAACAACGCCCATTGGAAGTCTTAAAACCTTAACCACCAGTTTTACTTCTAAAATAAAGTAAACTGCCAAAAGTTCTGATAAAAGTGACAATTTATATTTTTAAGTAGTACGTCCAGAATTTTCCTATAGCTGTAGACAAAGGAATTCTTACCCAGATAAGTGTAAGAGCGCCAATAAATTTAAGGTAGCTTATGCAAGTTAGGCACTAATGAATGTCATCTTCTGTTTTGTCATGAAAAAAGATCTTTCTGCTGCTAAAGGAGACTGATTTAGATTATGAATAGCTGTAGTGATTTGCAAAAATGGCTCCAGAGAGATAGACTGAGATTCCATATACTCATGGCACTTGAGGTTTCTGCCCTTTTTGTTGAAAATTAATTTGTCCTGTGGGTTATTGGATTCTAGCTCAGCCAATGTATATTGCTCAGTCATCACAAATTTACTTAAAATTTAGTGTAGCTGAAGTTCATTCAACAAGACAAAAGTCCACAGTTGAAAGCTTCTAAAAATCTTTTTAAAAAACTGGCTGATGGTGTAATTGAAAGCGCTGGGATGAAGGAGATTTACAGAATGTTTTGCAGGTATCAATATCTGGTTTATTAGATCACAGAGACTCTTCAGTTTCTGCTCTGGATGGTGAAAACAAAAGGATGGTTGCTGTCCCCTTGGTGGGTTTGTCCCATCCTCAAACCCCAAACTTACTCCTAAAATCAGAAGTGCCAGGTACCATTTTCTACAGCTTCCTCCACTATTTCTTTAATTTGACACATATTCTTTTTTATGGGATAGAGAAAGAAACTCTGGCTATAAAATGTCAAATGCCTCCTCTTACATACCATTTCTTTTTTTTTTCCTTTTATTTCCTTTCTTTTCTCCCTTTCTTTCCTTTGTTTGCCTTTATGTATGAAAGGAAATTTCATTCATGTTCCTGGAATCCCCATCTGAGTTTTCACTTCTCAGCTTAAGCATTGCCTTTGCTTGTAAATTTGATTCCCAAAGACAAATAGGTTCAGGTTAAAGAAAAAAAAAATCTAATTCTGCTCAAATCAGCAATCCTGTTTAAATTAAAAGGCTGTAACTAATTTGATTGATGGGTGCAAGTCCTCTCTTAGCCCCATGCTGGTGAATTGGGTTCAGAATCCCCTCCAAGAGAGGCTGGTGAAGGTTTTCAGACACAAACCAGGCAGATCTGGGAACAAACACCAGTGTGGGCAGGGAGGGGTGATCAAAAAATAAGCAGGTATTAAACATTCACAGCACAGTGGTTTTTCATTACCTATAGAGGATAAAAACCTTCTCGATGAGAAATAATTCTCCTTATTTTAAGCTCTATCAAAACCGGTTTCATGTTGCTTTTAAATGATGGGGATTTTTAAAAAGAAAAATACGAAGGCAAATAGTGCTGGTGGCATATGGGGAAAGCTCATTTTGTGCACAGCCCCGAGGATGCTCCCCAAATACTGAGTCCATAAACACTTTGTTTGTGTCCTGCCTACCAGGAATTACGCTTTAAAAACGACAAAGAAGAATTTAAAATTCAGTTTCAATTTAGTGTTAAACTCACTTCATAAACATCACGGTAAATTAAGAGGAAATATGGAAAACAGAAACTCTCCCAGTCCAGATCTCTGTTCAGGTGGCTATTTTTTTATATTTCCTTTTTCTTCCCTGGCTCTGGTGATACATCTGAATACAACTGATCAAGTTTCAGCTGTGAGGCTCTCAGCTCTTCGCTTGCTACACAATTGCACGAAATGAGATACAGTGCCATAACCAAATCGTGACACAATGGACTGGAAATTTTAGATTAATAAACCTCTTTCAGAAGAGAATTAAATAACTTTTACAGTTTTATCTGTGGCTATTTGTTTCTTTGAAGATTTATGGTCCTTGCAACAGATACGCATCTTATCTTTCACTCCTCAGATTACAGGAAGATGATTTTAAACAGGCTCCTGACTGGCACGAGCTGGAATTGCAGATGATCCTCCTTTAAAAAAATGCTAAAAGTGAACTTGCAAGTCAAATGAGAATATCATTACACGTGTCAGAGGGGTCTGAGAGCAGAATCCGCATCCAGCTACACAAGATCTAATCCTTATTGTGGCGAGCCGGCATCCTCGGGCAGCTCTTTAGCATCCGGGAGCTTAACGAGGAATTCCAACTTTCCGTGCTGCCGCTGCTTTAATTGATTGACGCTAAAAGTTTAGAAACTCAAATCCGAGGCGCTCTCACAAAGCTCCTTTAAGCGAGCCTTCTCCTTTGAAAGCGGGCTCCTCGATTGAAAGTGGCAGCCCACATTTTTAGGTTTCAAGCAGCTCTGTCATTCCGGCAGGAATGTGTCTGCCACTTCACACGAAAGCTCGGCCTGAAAGACATGTACTTTGAATCAGAGAATCAATAGAACACTTAATGGACAATTAGGAGAACAGCTGTAGGACTGTCAAAGGCCCATCTGTACACGGCTCGGCTGGACAGGGCACGGAGCTGCGCTCGCTGCCCCGGGGCACCGCTCCATCACCAGCCCCCTCTCGTTTCCCAGCACCGCCAACGGAGGATTCCTTTTTCATTACAAATTTTAACACGTGTAGAAAATTATGGAAATTGCTCGGGCCATTTGTCAACTTATATCATGTGAATTGATCAATAAATTTCACCACTTTGTTGTTAATGTAGATAAATTTTGGCATTTAATTAAGCTACAAGTGAAAATGTGGCCGCTTTTAATTTCGGCAGATGCTCCCTTTTCATCTGTAATCCAGGGATACATTGGCAAATACAATTCAGTCGCTAAATATTTATAGACAACACGACAATTCCTAAAAGAGTTATCATCAATGATTTTGGTTCTGAAACAATTAGCATTGTTTGAAAGAGCTCATGTGGAAAGCTGAAATAAATTCTGAAGAGCAGATCAAATTATGGCTACACAGGTACATTGAATGTATAAAGCACATAAATCCACACATGGTATAAACACATGATTATTCCAGGAATACTGCTCTGTGCACAAACATGGAAATTCTGATCAGCCAAGGTACAAATTCCCACATCCATAAATAGTCCTGCACTACATAGAAACTGTTTACAGATATCTCTGGATGAGACCACTACAGTGATATTTATCCTTAATGGAGCTGCTTTGCAAATATATAATGGGAGAGATTGATCTCGGGAAGTAACACCACGGAAGGAAACATTTCATACACAAACACTTTGTGTAGGAGAAGAAAGAGTTGACAAAAGCATTGCTGCTTGTAACAATAAACGTATTTAAATTCTTCTGAAATACCGAGTACATTTCCAACCTGTGATAATCAGGGATCAGCCTTTAAACTTCCCGATATTTTCTAAGCACACACAGATTTGGCCAGACAATAAGAAACATAAATGAACATTTTAGGCTTTCTATATGGCCTTAGGGAGGCTGAGATGAAATCCTGCCTCTGACAGCCAGAGGCCCCAGACACAGCACTCAGCAGCCAGGCTTGACATGATGAACTGCTGAGGCTCCTCTGAGAGCCAGGGGGCTTTGCCTGGTGCTGCTGCTGCTGCCGGGGCCTCTGGGGCAGGAGCAGCTTCAAACCCCATTGTGGGGCTGCTAAAATCCCCTGGGCATGCAGCTCCTGACCTGACCTGCAGCTTTGGGCATTTAGAGGACGTGGGTCCTGCAGGATGAACTTGTGCAAGGAGAAACCTGGCTCTGGGGGAATCAGAAATCAGAAATGTGACCTGATTCTGAGGAAATCGGTGGTGCCCACACACTCCTGCTCCTCAGCAAGGGCTCCCAGTGCCCTGAGCAGGCAGGTTCAGCATCTCCCCACAGTCCTGTACTCCAGGCAAGCAGCACACCACAGGTAGAAGTCCTTTTGCTTGACTCCTTTGTGTACTTCTCTGTTTTCAGTGCTGGGCAAAATCATCCAACTCAGTAAGAAAAAATAAGAGAGCACTCAGACACACCAATCATTTTTAAAGTGGAGTCTCTGGGTTTGTGGATTTGTCAGCACTGCAGCATGTTTTATTTCCAGGTTTTCACAGAAAGTGGTCAGCAGATTCCCTGAAGTTGTTGGGAGTGTGGGGAAGAGGATGGGAACCCTGTTCCAGCTCAGGCTCACTGGCCTGAAGCCAAGGATTCACACAGAGAGAGCAGGGAATGCACTTGCAGGAACTGGGGGCATTTGAACCACAGGGGAATATATGACAGCACAAAATACTCCATAAATACAGAACATTCTAACCAAATCTTGAGTCACTGAAATTATCTCATTGGCCTTTCCTCTTGAACAGAAAGCTTTGTCTCAGCTTACCAAGGCTTTCTTTTTTTCTGCATTTCACAGCATTGGCATTTACTCTTCCTGGACTGGATCAGCATGAGCTCATCAGAACATGCCCAGGATTCCTGTTCCTGAGGGCTCCACGATGCAGGACCTTCTCTTCACTGCTGGAGAAGGCTTCACATCCAGGCTGTCACTGCAGCTCCTGCCAGTGCCACCACCCAGCTGAGTACAGCAGACGCAGCAGGGATGGCCCGGGCGTGGGGAGGGGACTCCACAGCTGCGCCCCACAAACTGTGCCTTGTGCCTGGCCTGGCACATGGAATTAGAGCAAATTTGGAAAGACAGGGAGCTTAAAGGCCTAAAACCATCAGTCCCCTGCTGCAGTGACATGTCCTGTCGGTCAGTGGTGGTCCCTGTGCTGAATGTTTAACCCTCAGCCTCTGTCTGCAGCAGTGGGGAAGGACCCAGCACACCCCATGGCACAGCACCAAACCCCTGAATCCCAGCCTGGCACTGACAGGTCTATCCTGGAAGTTGGCCTTGCTGTGAATTCTAATGGCTGAGGTGAAAAATGCTTGACAGTTTGAGGCAGTGCTTGTTTCTGAGGAATATTTACTGAACTTTTCATGGTGAAGACTCAAACTCTGCATAGAAGGGGATCACACTGCAGTGAGCAACAAGAAAAAGTCTATTAAACAATCTTTGTTTTTTAAAAAAATCTCAATAACAACAAACCCATTTGTCTGTTTCACCAGCAGAGCATTTTTGTGGGAGATCCCTATTTATCTGATTTATTAGAAATGCTCCATTGAGACAGAAAGCATTTTTCTAATAAACCAAGAGGTTAGCACTATTGTTTTCAGTACAGCTGACCCTTGGATTTGCTGTAAAACCAGAATCATTAGAAATGCTCCATGGGTTATATTGGAGCATTTCTAATGAAACAGAGGGTCAGCTGTATTGAAATAATGTAAAATATCTAGATTCATGAGAAAAACTCTACTGAAATGCATGGAGCGTTTCTAATAAATCCAGATTTTAGTGGAGCTCAACCCTGAATCCATTAAAACCTTATGAAAAAATAGTTACTGAGCATGCACCTTAAGTACTTTTTTTCTGTGTTAATCTCTCATTTATTCTAAAATACGTTGTAAAAATAGCAAATGGCATCAGTGAAAATTTGTTATTTAAAGTCTGCCATTTCCTCCCCTCCCAAGGAGCAGAGAGTCACTGCTGCCACCAGGAACAGGCCCCTGGAATCCCATAAGCTGTGCTCCAGAAGGGATGAGCACCTCACTGCAGCCTGTCCCTGTCCAGGCTACATTCCCAAGGTAGCAGAGCACAAAGGGACCCATCCAGGCCATTCCCTGGGATGGAATGAGTGCTGGCAGAGCTGCAGGGCCCCAGGGAGGAGCTGCTTGTGGAAGCTCTCAGCAATCCCAGCCTTTCCCCAGTGTGGAAATGTAGGAGGGATCATGGTTTTCTCCCAGCCACTTAGCAAGGGGCTGGAGCATCATTGTGTTCACTCCCAGGGGATTTTTGGTGTTCACTTCTGGGAGCCTGAAGTGTCTTTGCTGAGAGATGTAAAGGATCTCTGCCTGCAGGAAGGGGCAGTCAAAAATAAAAGCCTTGATAGGAAATGCAGGTGTGGTGCACTTTGGGCACAGAGTGGGATGGATTCCCAGGCACCTGGAATCCTCCACAGTCTGCAGGTGAGATTGCTGGTGGAGAGACTACATTGCTTGGACATAAAGAGAAACCCCAGCCTGATTTCCCCTTCAAGCTGGGTAGTTATTCTCAATTTACAGTCACATGGTCAGCAATAGAATGAGATTTTTTTAATTACCACCAAGATTTTTGTACCATTTTTAGTGTACAACAGTATTCAAAGCCTGGTGGACTTCCAGGTTTTATTCAAGGCAGATTAAGCTGCTGTAATCTTGTAAAAGTATGTCCCAAAGATGAGATGGTTTGGGCTTAGTGCAGTTTCAAATCCCACACCCATGGCAGGTGACATCTTTAACCTGTGTGTCCAAGTCAGCCTGGTGACTGCCTGAAAACTGGGGCCTAGGGTAAGAAAAACTGGGTATTAATTGCAGCATGTTATGAGCCAGGACATGTAAAAACCAAAGAAGAGTTTCTAATTTATTGTTTCACATCAAAACAAGAAGTGAACATTGGCAGGTTTATTTTAAGGTCTTGCAGGAGTCACTGCCTCACTTGGATGATCAAACCCCTCCCCAGAGCAGAGCTGAGGTGAATTTTATCAGTTTTCCAGATTAACTTCTTGTGAAACTTGTGGCAAGTTTTGGTGATGCTGATGCTGCTAATTCTCATTTCTCTGCTATTTCTAAAGCTTTATTATTGCACCTCTCTCCTTCTAGAACTGCTGCAGACATGGAGCTGCAGGCACCAGCCAGGCACAGCCTGGGGAAGAGTTTGGAGAAGGGTTTGGATCAGCCCCAGCCACCCCCTGCTCTCAGGTAACACATCCCAAAAGCTCTGAAAACAATGCAAAAGTGATGCTTGGATTTATGGGCTGAAAGAGCTGCACTCATCAGGCCAGAATTGACAAGACCAATGTTACACTGGGTTATTTCAGGATAATTTGCTTAAAATTCAGCATGGAAAGACAATGCACCCCTGCACGAGGCTGTTCAGGGAGTGGGCTGCTGTGTGCTGTAGCATTTTCCAGCACTGCTCTGGCTGCAGTCCCTGTGCCTTCAGCAGACAGCAGAGGAGCTGGCTCACCTCTGTTTATTTTATGAATGCACACACTCAGCCTGCCTGCAGCTTGTCAGCTTCTGATGCTGCTCCTTTGGCTGCTTTGTACCCACATGTACAGAAAATGTATAGGAAAAGTATATTAATATCATTCTATCTCAACAGATTTAATTCTTAAATGCTACATATACTTGGTTAATCTCTCATTTTAGAAGTAGGAAAGGTTAGATTATAACATCAGGTTAGCTCTCTTTGAAGCAGGTAATAATTAAGTTGATTCACTGTTGCAATTACTGTCAAATCCCCCTTAATTACCACGGATTTTATAGCAGCTTCATTATACGTCTGCTGTAATGCATTGTGGCCCAAAGGAGAAGTGTTGCAGGAAATTCTGCATAGCATGTATAATTCTAACCTGCAGTTAAAGCTCCTAGTGAAAGCCTCTGCACTAAATTTATCTTTTTTTGACATTTTCCCCCCTATTATTTAAAGCAGTTGAGCTGGAGTAACGCCACTAAAATATACACCTAACTTCCTAAGTGAAAATGGATCTCTTCATTGGTATTAGGAATAAAAATGAGAAAATTATAAAATTAGCAGCATATTATCCTTGGGAAACTGCTCAGCAAAAATGAAGAACACTTCTGACCTGGTGTCATGGGGGGAGAAAACCTCTGCCCCATGCTGTGAGTTGTGCACCCCTGAACAACCCCTGAAATGCCACTGAGCACAGTTTTTGAGGCAGTCAGGATTTGCTGGAGCACTCTGCTCTCCATGAATATTTTCATCCATTGTTCCTTTTGCATTTTATAAACAGAATTTTTAAAGCAACTCTGCTTTTGAACTGACCCTCCAAGTAGCTCCGGGCCTGGTGAAACTGCTGCTTTCTGGCTCACGTGTCACTGCTTGTTTCCATTGGAAAAATCTTTACAAATCAGGGTCTGTAAATTGAGCCTGCAACAGTTCAAAACAGATAAGAGAATAATGTGTGCCATGGATTCCCTTGTAGGGAAGGAATTTACTCCCCAGCACATATTAGATGCAGAAAGGGCTCCAGTGTCAGTGACACTATTGGCAGCTGTGTTAACAGTGAAGGAGCTGCCTTTGTACAGCAGTACAGTTATTAAATTTCTCCAGAGACCATGACTCATTAATCAAATATTCATACATCTCTGTAAATACATGCTGAACAGAGAATAGCCTCAGAGCTGAGCATCCCAGCACAAGTGCTCTTTCATGTGGGCCTGGCCCAGCCCTGAGAACATGCGGTCATGTTTTGCATTTCTAATGCCCCGTGCGCTCCGGAGCAGCCCGGTCCCTAAAAACAGAACACAAGTGATCTTACTGATGGCAAGTGTTACACAGCCACAATTAAAATTGCTTCACTATGGCTTCATACCATCTTTTTAAGAGTGAGGACAGTGAATCAATTCTTCTGTTCTTTGTTTACCATCAGACAAGTAACTTTTTCCCATACGGATGGAGGAACCCAAGGCCATGCTCCTTTTAATACAAGAATTTGTATTAGCATGGAAACAACAAACCAATGGTTGGACTGGCAAGGCCAAAAAACTTCACGTATTTGCAAAGGCATGAGCTTGTTGTGTTGAACAAATGCTGTATTTTGTGTGTCTTCACTGCCAGACAGAGACACATCTCACCTGCTCCAGATGTGAACACACCTCAGGGTTTGACCTGGGTCAGGCTGAGATCACAGCCCAGAGCTGAAGCCTCTCTGGGATCAGCTGCAGTTCTGTTCTATGAGCCTTTGAAACAATTCACTTTCCTGATTTTCCTTATCCATGTCCAGGACTTTGTGTTTCAGTGTTGCAGGTTCTGACTGATGCTCCTGGTCCAGGCTCACTGTGGGCTGGAGTAGAAAAATGCTTTAAAGAGGGTTCTTTGTAAAGGGGAGGATGCCATTGCTGAATGAAGGTTTAAATTCTGGGCTGTTGTGCTCTGCTGGACTCAAGGGAGCAGGGAATGGAAGGAATTACCTGAATTTTCAAGTCCAACTTGCAGGAAGTGTGGACAGCACAGAATCCCAAGTGATCCTGGTAAGAGGAGGGATATGCACAGATACATCCTGGAAAGAGGTGAGTCTCAGATCATATTCCTTCATAGCTTTTAGAGGCTGGGACATAGAATTCACCCCTGGAAACAGTCCCTAACTGCAGATTTGGAAGGGAAATTTGCATAAAATCCTTATGGCCCAGTTTAAGGATTGTGCTCCAAAAATACTTCCTTTTTAGTTCCCTTTCTAATAAATACAGATACTCTACTTAAGCACCTCCACAGCTCCTACCACATTCATTTCAGTGCATTTTAATTTTCCTTAACAAGGCTTGACATTTACATTTTAGAAAGAAAATCCTCTCCTATATTTAATTAGGGCACTGATTGAGACAGGATGGCAATAACCTCCCACACTTCTGTGTGAGACAGAACCCCCACCTTGCTCCAGGAGCCAGCACATGCCAGAAAAAGCAGGTTTGGGTATCTGCTGTGTGCCATGCAAACATCACAAAGCTGTGAACACAAACCCCTTTCCCTCCTGTGCTCCCAGTCCTGGGCAGCCAGAAGGGATCCCAGTCCCTTCCATGACCTTGTCCACTGACCCAGCAAGCTGCTGGATGTGGATAATGCCTAAAACATTGACTTTAACAACCTTCCCTGGGGCACTGGGATTCACAGGCAGGATCAGAGCGTAGGGAAGGAGGAGATGGAGAGCAGGAATAACATGGGAGTGCTGAGCAGAGCTCACAAAGCCTTGGCTTTAACACAAGCCTAAACACCCACCAGAGCTGGGTGAAAACAGCAAACATTTATTTGTGCATCTCCTTGCATAAATAAAACCCTGCTGATTTGCTTTGATGGCATTTACGAGCACATTTATTCATAAACATTAGAGTGAGCAAGTTTTTATTTGCAGGAGTGTTCATGGCAAACAAAAGCCTCGTGAATTCTGGTGTGAATAAATACCAGAGAGCTCTCACTCGAGCAGGGCTGCTGCAGTCATTAAGTAAAGCTCTTTTTACTATTCACACTGTGGATTCAGACAATTACAGCTGCCCGTGGACTGCTTACAAACAGGGAAGGGAACTGTTTATGGAGCTCAGTTCATCCAATTAGGCAGCAGAGGCATCTTGTGAAGACACCAAACCTCAGGGTCAAACCATGAGTGCCCAGGGCTGGATCCTGACACCCTCAGAGTCCTCTTTGCACCTTTTTGTCAATGCAAACAAGTTAGCAGCATTTAAAAATCCTTTTATGTGATGCTGGCATGGCCTAACCAAGCTGGTGGGAGGCTGTCCCTGTGCTGCTGGAATATTCTGCCAGAGGCTCTGGGTTTAGGGTAAAGAGCTGAAATGCTGCTGGATGCTGTTCCTGCCTGTGCTGCATGGCCTCCCGTGCAGGGCTGGGGGAATGCACCCCATAATAATCAGCTCCAAGGTGGGAAAGGGCCATGAAGTAACCTGGCCTCCTCTTGGAGGCTCCTGCTGCTCTGGCCTCCCTGGAAAAGCCCGATGACCTTGGATGAAATGGTTGTGGAAACAGCAGGTGGGGAGGGCTGGATTTCAGACCTGCTGTTTGTGTTCCTTTGTGGCATTATTGACCTTTCATAACTCACTGATGGCTGCTTTTCACTCCATCATCCTCTTTAAGAGATTGTCAATAAGGCGGGAAATAAATCAGGTCTCTGGGGCAAGCCCATTTTCCCACTGGAATTAGCAGGGAACAGGAGATCCCTGCCCTCCTCCACTGGGCACAACTGAACTGCTCACCTGCTTCACACTGACAAAGCTTCTGGTTTGGAGGGGTGAAAAAGCCAAAAAAGCAAAAAAAAAAAAGCACAAAAGACAGTAACAAATCATGTTTGCCCCAGTCTTCTAGCTCTGCTGAAGCATGGGGGACTGGTGAGAGGGAAAAGAAATCTTTAAAGAGATTGGATGGGGCTTGGAGAAGCCTGGGACAGTGGAAGGTGTCCCTGCCCATGGCAGGCACTGGATGGGCTTTAAGGTCCCTCCCAGCCCAGCCCAGGCTGGGATTCTGGTGTTCTATGAAGCAGACTTAGTGCTGGTTTGAGTATATTCCCATTTCCAGGCCTTCTGGACGCTGGGCTGCAATTCTCCAGGCTCTGTTTGCCTCTAGATCAGCTGTGTCTACCACCATCAGTAAATAATTCCCTGTCCTAAAGGACCACTCTAGAAATTTCCATTTCAGAAGTAAACATGGGGCAAACCCTTCCAGTCTGACCCTTCCCAAGAGCCACCCCTGAGGGCTTGTGCCCCATGGAGTCAGAGTAGTGCCCTGGGCTTCTGGAAACTTCTCAGAAATCAGCTGCTGCCTTTCCTGAGTGCCTGGAGGGTGTTTTTAAAGGTTGGCTGGAGATGGGAGAGGCTGCACAGAGGAAAGGGAGGTGGTGGCTGGGGGTTTCCCCATGGAGGAGAGAAATCCCTCACCCTACATCCCTGAGCTCCCAGGGCAGAACCAGCTCCTCCAGCAGAGCTCTGGGGTGTGATGGGCTTTGGTCACTGCCAAGGTTTGGAAAACAACGCTGGAAAGAGAAGGCAGAGTCTCCATTGAGAGCCTGAGCCAAGCTAATGTCAGATATTATAAACACAGAGAGAAGGGTTCCTTGTGAGGAGAACAGAAATGGCAGAAAGGAGGGAGAGAAAAGGCTGTGAAGGGACAAAGCCCCGAGGCCGCAGGGCTCCTGTGGGGCTGCCAGGCAGGGCAGGAGTGGCAGATCTGGGGAAGTCTCTCAGAACCTGGGCCACTGCTGGCTCTGTGAGTAACTGATGCTCCTCAGGTTTGTGTTTGAAGGCAGCAGCAGCAACACTGGTGACACAAATTAATTGCCTGGTTTGCAGCAGCTAATGCAGACGAGGTAAAGAGAATTACTACACGATTAACATAGTTTCCAATTAAAGTCCCCTGTAGTTACCCAAAACCATTAATTTCTACTAACCTGGTAATTTAACTTGTGTCATCCCTGTACACAAGTGCACCAGGGTATTCTGTGGGCTTGTCTGGGCTTAAACCTTGCACAAAAACCATGATGAAAACAGCCATGAATTTTTAACCATTATTTGTACCAGGATTTCAAGAAAACCCCACTGTGGTGATCTAAAGGATTTGCTACAAATTCACGGACCCCAACCCAGGTGCTGTTCTAGCATTGCTACTTTTCTTTCCCTCAGTTAGAAAGGGAAAAATTTCACTATTTAGTAAGTTCTAAGATGTTTCAGCCACTACATTTTTTATCCAGTTGGAAAAAGAGAAGAGAAACGGTCCCATCCTTCTAGGGAAGTTTGCTGTTAGAATGACAGACCCACATTTTCCTTTTCAACATTTCTGCGCTACAGCTTTTGTAATTCCTTGTGAGCATTTCCATTCCAAGAATTCTGAACCAGAGGCCTTTGGAAGAGCAGCTCCTTTCTGCAGACACAACAGGCTCAGGGGTCTGTGCGCGTGGGATTTTTTGAAGGTACCTGAATTCAGGTGGTGGAGTTGTGGAAGAAGGAAAATTCAAGCACCAAGCACAACTTGGTGTCTGATTTCTGTCCACTGCCACCCAAAGGAACCACCCTGAGGCTTTGCCTGATCTTTGCTAAAGCTGCATCTCCTTGTGCTCCACTCACCGGCAATCTTCTCTCTTCTAGCTCGGACATCCACAGTTCTCCTCATTTTGACATCTAAATTCCATAAATATGTTGTTTACTCCCTCTTCTGGGCTATTAATGAAAAATATGAAGATCAGGCCAAACATCCTCACATACCTGTTAGTAAAAAGTCACATTATGCCAAATATTAGCAGTGCAGAGGTTACTGATTTAGAAAAATAATGTCTGGGGTTTTTCCCCTTGAAAACAAATGAACATTTTGTCTCTTTTGAATATTAATTAACACATGCAAATGCACTCTCCAGCCCTGACACAGACACAGACCTGGTCTAGTTCTGCCTAAAATCTATCCATTAGTCACTTCTTGCTCATAAAAGTAAAAGGTGCTTTAATGAACAAATATGATGCTTATTATTTGGATCAGCAACACTTGTGCCTCTGTGCCTGAGCAGCACTTAGACCAGGTAACATTTTGTTTACAACACAACAATAAAATCTGCCTTTATTGCAAATAAACAGAGTATTCACCCCTTACAATATTGGTTTAGATGCAGGATTATATTCACTGTTAGAGGATCTAATATTAATATAAAAGGCACATGCACTTCATGTTTTCATACCTCTTTTATTTCCCAAGCAGCATTAATACGGTTTTTTAAATATTATATTTACTTTGTTAAAACATGAAACTATTTCTGTACATTTGTTTGCAATCTGAGAACACACACCACCAAGTAATCATTTGTACAGTAACAACACGTATCAAAACAAAAAAATCATCACAGCCCAGAATTTTCCACATCCACCCCCCTTTGCTTTGATTTAAAAGCTGCTCTGGCAGGAGAAGCCTCACCATTATGGTAGCTGAAACAGGAAACAAACACTGCTCTCTTCTAATAATTGTCTCCAGCTGCTTTGATTGGTTGCAGTTAATATTAATAGTATAACCTTTAAAAATTGTGGGGAAAGGTAATACTTTATCTTCACTCCTCATATTAAGGCTCCAAAGCAAGCTTAATGAGAAACCATTAGAAAGTCATAGTGCTAAATAGTATCTTAACTCCCAATTCAGCCTATACAATTATGGCAGCACTGCCAGTGCCACTGACTCCTGATCCATCAGCCTCACCTTTCCAGCAGGAGCTGCCCTGCATGGTGCCAGGGTGGCAGCACAACTGCCAGGGCCCCTTCCCACAGAACAACTCCAGCTGTGCTGCAGGCAGGACCAGCGTGGTCTGCACAGCCCTGGATGTGCATCCCTGGCAAAGGCAGCCCCAGCTGGCAGCCCTGCTCAGGAGTGCCTGGAATGGCACCGGAGGGCACAGCTGGCATGTGGGGACTGGCCAGGCACAGCTGGCTCTGAGCACAGCATCTCCTTCACTGCCACAGCTGCACAGACACTCCTCCAGCCAGCAGTGAGCAAAAAGAATTAGGACATACATTAGTAACTGACATCTTAAAGACTTTTAACATATAAAACATTATCATCTTTATGAAAATAGACCAATTTCAGTCGAGGCTTGCCTTTCTGGGGAAGGAATTCAGGTACATTTTATAGTTAAAAGGCAAGTGTTCTCCTGGACAGCTGCCGATGCTCTTGTGTAAAACGTCCTTAAAGCAAGACAAACTCCTCTGTGCTAAATCTCTTCAGCCTTTTCTTCTCATCCTCAGAGAAAAGGTCATTTTCTTCATGGAGTGGACCAGAAGCAAAGTCATAGTCTCTAGAATGACCCTTGACAAAAGTAAACAGGGGATATTTCTCCTTGGATGAAGATTTCAGCATCTAGAATGTAAAACAAACCAGATAAAACATTAATTGGAAATGAAGAAATTCAGCAAGCACAGATATTCACCTGATGATGACTGCCAAGTAAAAAATGCATTATTTTAATGATCTCATTAGAGAAAAGCATTGCACAATCTAAACATTTCTTCCTCCTATTAGACATTCACTTCCCTTTCTCAGGCAGCTGCTAATTTCCTGCCTATCCCTGGTTTGGAGCACACAGATCACCTGCATGTGCTGTCAGACCCAGTGCAACAAAGAGAAAGATAAAAGGCTAAAAGACAGAAGATAAAAACCTCTACAAAATAGTTAATGGCCATAAGGGCCTCCTCAAGCCCAGGTGTGAATTCTGCAGCAACTGAGCATCTTTGGGGGGGGGGGGGGGGGGTGGGATTTTTATAGTAGAATCAGCAGGTGCAATATTCAGTGTTTTTATTAGAAGTTCAAACACATTCAGCAATGTAAATAAGGCAGTCAGGAGCACGTGGCTCAAACCAGATTGGTGACAGTCACAAGGAACCAGGGGGCCCAAAATCTAGGCTTATAAATAACAAAACTGAGCATGGAGAAGGGGGGTGTGGGGAATGATAAATACTGAAACTGATCAGCAAAACATCTTTAAGAGCAGATAAAACCCCATTAAACACTGAAAAACATTTCAGCCTTTCAGGGTGTTTTGCCCACTGATTTATTTTATTTGTTTTATTTTTTCCTACCTGCTTGGGAAAAACCAGCCCAGTGTTGCAGTGGCTGCAGAACCACATCAGACTAGAGATACACACTGTGCAGAACTAAAACTCACTGAGCACCATTTCAGGAGAACAATCAGTCTAAACCAGTAAAAAATCCCCAAAGAGATCTTTAAACAGTAAGAACTATTTCAAAAATGACAGTCGGGGGTTGAGGGAGCATTTAAAAAATACGAAAAAAAAAAAATCAATCCCAGTAAAATCCTGGGGTTCCACTGCCTTGTCTGTGTTCAGCTCTACTGAAACTTCCATCTGCACAACTGAGGGAGGTGAGGAAACCCTAAATACAGGAACAGGGCAAGGAAATGCCTCAACAAAGTCATGGGGAACCTGGTCAGAATTTGTGTGACTCTCATCACACCAGATCTCAACAGTGACCACGGAGACTCTGGAACTCTGAACAACTTGCCAGTTTCCTAATTTACCTGTCTCTAAACATATAAGGCCATAATGTTTATCCTCAAGTATAAAAGCTAAAGCTTATCTCTCACCTCTTATTACCCAAAAAAGCAGGCAGAACATGGATCTTTTTAGTTCAGCCTCCACAGGGCACACTAGGAATGCACTGGGCTTTATGGTTCAAGAGTTACCACACTACAATTGCAAACAAAGGGAAAAATGATGGAAGAGAAGGAAACCACAAAGGATGTGAAGGAAGGATTGCAAGATCAATTGATAGAATGTTTCTGACACTGTCCCTGTATCCAAACTTTCCCCTCTTTTCAAACTGACACTGCCTGAAATGTATTTCTAGAAAATAATGTCACTAATATTAAAGAGCTTCTATCTAAAATACCAGGATAATAACTCCAACACTTGGGTCAGTCAAGAGTATTTTCACAAACTGTGTTCAGGAAAAAACTGTACTTAATCCCAAACTTGAAAGAACAGAAATAGGAAAAAGATAACTTCTGGAACTGATTTTGTAATGAGATTTTATTCACCATGTTATGACCTTCTATGTGACAGGACAGGAAAACATGGAAGAACAGAAACTTCACTATTTAAACTTTCCATGGATCTGCTGCTTCTTTCCATGAACTTCTACTTCTTTAAATCTATTTTCTACCTCTCTGGGTAAGAATCAAAGAAACAACTTCAGCATCAATCAGTAACTATTTATTATAATCAGTATTAAGTTTAAAAAATGATTTTTTGGCTGTAGTACTAATAGCACTTCTCAGGATATTCCAAGTGCTGGCCAAACATGAATTCCTTGTGCTGCTGTGGTAACTGCTGTGGTTGGAATATTAACATTGAGCCCATCTGCTGCTGCATCCTTTTCACAGAGCATTTTCTGAAGCCACCAAGCACAGAGCAGCTCACAGAACACACTGATGATGCTGCATTTCATACCCTCACATACTGGACTAACTAGGAAGCAAAAACCTTGATTCCAATGGGACCTACATGAATTGAGAGCAGTTTTTCCAGGGGAAGGATGGGGTCAGACAGATTTGCTGGGTGGCACCTGCTCCATGGAGCTCACACCAGAGCCCTGCACTTCCCACCAGCAAAAGCCCCTAGTGCTAGGGAGAAATAATGAACAACTGGGGTTTGCTCCAACACCTCCCATCCCTGCCCAGGGCCGGGCCGCTCCGCAGCACCTCCGCAGGCTCGCCCGGGCCGGCGGCCCCGCTCGCAGGGCTGCAGGGGACATTGGCACTTCACGAGTGCCACCTCGTGGGCCCGCCCGGCGCCAGCCCCGCTCCCTGCCGGGCTCTGCCCGGCCCCGCTCCGGCGCTGGGATCAACGCCCAGCGGCGCCAGCCACGAACGCCACCAAGGGAAGCGGGCCGGCTCAGCAGGGCGAGGCCGAGTCTCGTCCCGTCCCCACAGCCCGCGCTGGCCGAGGGATGGATTGGGGAACTCCAGCACCTACCTTGGTGATTTCTTCAGAAGCCTTCTCAAAGTCCTGCACAGTCCTACAGTAAAATCCTATTGTGCAGCTCGGGTCCATTTTTTTGAAGGACATCTTTTTGGGAGAAGGACAGTGGAATGACTGCAGGTTTCCCAATTAAAAACCACAAAACACGGTTACAGTCAGGAATGGCACAGATCCGTGCGTTTACTTTTGTCCCCCCCAACAGCTTAAAACATTCAATCATCTGAATTAAACCCCAGCACACCCTTTGGAAGTGATTTCTCCCACCCCAAATATCCCAGTGATTCCACCCTTCCCCAGCCTGTAAAACCTCCTGCTGTTCAGGCTGCATTGCCCAAACTTCCCCACACACACACCAGGTTAGTTTGGAATCTGTCACAGCTCTGCTGCTCCCAGCAATACTTTATGAATATTCCCAAGGCAGAGAAGGTGAATGCTCTTCTGCAAATTGAATTTGTAACAGCTTTTGCACTATCTTACTGCTTTACTACCACTGCCCAGTGCCCCTTCCCTCCCCCAGCCTCCATAAAAGAGACATAATGGAATAAACCAACCTCATGCATTTTCCTTCAGTAAATGAAATGGGTTCAAAAACCCACAAAACACACAAAAGCAAAAGCATATTACAATGATCCACAAGTAGGGAAAAACCAAACATGGCCTGCTTCACAAATGGGTTTTTCCTCACGTGAAATCTCTTTCCCTGACAGACGCTGCCCCGCCAGTGCTGTGAGCTGACACTTTCAGCAGCCCTGCTGTAAGACAAAACAAACACAAAACCCCCTTCCCCACGCTCCTCACCCAACTTATGAGAGAAAAATAACAAATATTCCATCTACCCTGATGCTGTGGTTATTTATTACAGGAACTGCAGTTGTGGTGAAGCTCTTTGTCCAATAACTGCAATTATTCCCTCACTTGCTCTCAGAGGGAGCCAGTCCCCTCCAGTCTGCCTCTAACACAGAGGATGACCCATCATCCTCCCTCTATTAAATCCCTTTTTTTGCTAATCACAAAAATCAATCCACAGAAGACAGCACTGGTTCCCAAATCTGAGTGTAACCATCCCTGCAGCAGTTTTACATAATAAAATATATTGTTCTTTCCTGGTGACTACAAACCTGAGAGGTGTTTCTGTAAAACCTCTGCTAAAAAACATCCACCAAGATGATTAGGGCAATTCCTGCAAGATTGGTTTTAGTCACTGCTTTTTCTCCTTACCACTCCAATTTTATAAACAGCAATTGTATTTTTAATATTAATTCCTGATTCTTCAAATGCATTAAAAAAAAAAAAATCAAACCCTGCTCTCCACATCCAGCAGCAGCAACCCTGTCCCTACAGTTGTGCAGGAGCTTTAATGCTGCACAAATCACTGCACAACAAAGAGAAGTGGGGAGGATTTTTTTTTTCCCATTCCTCCAAACAAATGGATGCTGGAAGCCAATACAGAGTGGATTGATTTCCAACTTATTCTGGACAATTTGTCAATTTTGAAAATACTCCCTACAGATAAATCTAACAAGCAACTATCCACACTAAGAAAGCAATTTCTGTTTACTTTTGACATTTCTGGACAAAGATATAATACTATTAAATGCAGCAAGCATTAAATTGCAATCTATTTTCCGTCTGCAGGAAAGCATTAGGATGAGATCAAGTCAAGCTGGCAGCTTGCATACCTTCCAAACACAGCTTAAAACCTTGCTATTATTTAGAAATTCAGATTAATGCCAGTCTGCAGCACAATTTTGAGGCTGAGTCATAGGAACAGAACCCAAAAGATGTTTTTGTAGCTTGGCCACAGCAGGACCTTAAGGAATTCACCTCAGCTCTGCTGCTCTGTGCTCTTCCCACATCTTTTGTCTGGTGTTCCCCAAAGTGTAAAATCTTCAGGGGCACTGGAGCAAAACACAGCTGTGAGGATAAGGGGGAAGGAGCTGGCACTCAGCACCTCCTGCTCCAAACACCTCCACAGGGCAACCCCAAAGGAATCCCTAAACACAAAGGGCAACCCCAAAGGAATCCCTAAACACAAAGGGCAACCCCAAAGGAATCTCTAAACACAGCCACACCTCCTGCCTGGGCTATCTGCTGACCCCTTCTGCTGCTGTGTTCTTCTGCTTCATCCAGAACCTTCTCACGTCCTAGAGAATCCTCCACTTCTGTGTTGTGTAACATGTTAACTAAAGCATTTTGCTAAGCATAAATAATGACAAACATGAAGTGTTTGCTGCAAGGACTTGACACCAGCCCTGTGCAGGCCCTTTGGGATGTTTTATTTATATATCAATAGTTCTCCTGAACAGCATTTGATGGGATTTTGCTCCAGCCCTGCCCTGGAGCAGCTGCTGCTGCCCTGGCTGTGGATGCCCCCTCAGGCTGAGCCAGGAGCTGCTGGAGTTCACCTGAAGCTGGGCACAAAACCAAGGAGAGTTTGTGTGCATGGCCCTGAGGATGTGACTGTGAGTGCTGAGGCACTGAGCATCTCCTTGCAGCTGACAATGTTTTCCCAGGGCAGCTGTAAATTGAGTTCTCCAATCACTTCCTTTAGCTCCATCTATTTCCAGGCTCCTACTATTGAACACCACAGGAATTCCCCTAATGTTGCTTGCAATTTGAATTAAAAAAAAATAAAATAAAATGACCAAAAAGACAAACTTATCAACCCCAAATCCAAACAGGTTTAAGATCTACAAATATCATCTATTTTCTTTGATAGGAAATCACTTAAATGAAGTAATCTCCATCTATTTTGGAGATTTTATGATCATTAAAAAGAAAACAGATGAAGATTAATGAAGTAAAAATTAAACCTCCATATTGAGATTTAACCTCTGGTCATTTTTGTTGATTATAGGCCTATAAAGAAGGGCAGGACATTGATAAATAACATGTAACTGTAAAACCATAAAGCTGCAGCTAGCTAGAACAGCTCTAAATAATTAGTGTTTGATTCATATGGGAAGAAAACAGTGCCAGCTCTATATCCATAGTACCTCAAGAGGGAAATCCTTTATGCTGACATCTACAAAAGATTGGCAGTAATGAGGATCCATGTAAATCAAACTGTCATCTGCAAGGACAAAACAGAAGACAAGTAATTCAAAAAACACCTTATTATTACACTGCTTACAATCCAATTTCTATGCAGAACAGCTGGAAAAAAAGCCAGTGAGTAACTGCTTGCCAGGCTGATACTCATTGACTGAAGCATAGGTTTTTGCAGGACAGATTAACTTTTGCATAATCAAATATGCTTGTATAAGCAGAATTTTTATAAAGTGATGAAACTGTCATTTAATTTTTGGTGATAAAATTACTTTTACAAACACACAATTATATTCTGGAGTTTGCATATGAAAAATGTATCGCCCTGCTTCATCCTGACAGCAAGAATATATTGCTTGTCATTTAGGCATCAACTAACACCACTTAAAGCAGGAGAGAGTAAATACCTAAATAAGAACTGCCAGGCAGGAACAGCAAACGCTCCTCAAGTTTGGTGAAACAGATAAATTATGCCTTGTTTATGCAACAAGGGAAATTAAATGTACATTTTACAGAATCCAATTACTCCGTGGGGTAAATGACAAATGGCTGGACTTGGGGAGATGTGATGAATTAATAAGGTGCTCATTTTACTATTTTAATCACGCTATTTCCCACTGCTTCAGTATTAACTTCCTAACTCTGAGAGAAAAAAATACTGAGGAGACATAACACAGTCAAACACTAACCTTGGAATCCAGCAAAGTAATAGGATTGCTTGGGTCTGCCACCAATGATGCCAACACAGTACTCCAGGCTCAAAATTCCCTAAAACAAGAACAGGGAATCATTAAGATTAACCAAAGTATTAAATTGAATTAAAATATTTGCTCTTTGCTCTTTTAGGCAAATGGTTTTGGGTTTTTTTTTAAGATTGACTCCGTGACTTCCTGAGGCTTGACCAAAGTGGAACCACACCAGCAGATATTCCAGAGACTTCCCATGAGATACCACACATGTTTTTGGGGAGGAGACAAAATCTCATGTCACATATTGAGCACCAGTTCCTCAGTCCAAATATCCCAAAGTACTGAGATTTCCAGCTTTCACACACATTTACATGCTGTGTCCCTGGGGACTCCCTTCTTTTTGCACTCGAATGGACAAGCCTGGCCAGAGCATCAGCTTTTACATCCTGGGCAGAAATGCCAGCTGAAGTTAAGAGTAACTAATTACAAGGTCCAGCTCCAAAACCCCATATCCAAGGAGGAGAGAGCAACACACAGCAGCCAGGCCCCATAAACATCCCTGCAGGTGGCCTGGGGGGCACAGGAACCAGAACCTTCTGAAGGCTGAACTTTTGGGAAGGGGACATTACTCAGTGTAAGAAGGGAATTTTTCTTTCAACAGGAAGATTGATATTGTCAGACTACTCACACCAAGGCTTCTCAAGAGAAAACCTTCCCTGCTTAGACAAGGATAAAGTCACTTAAAAAGCTCCCCTGAGATGCTACGGAGTCAAACCCAGCATGGTTTACACAGGTTAAGGAAGTGATGCTTATTTAAAATGAGAATGAGTAGGTTTCCTGAAAGATCTTCTTTAAAATATAAATGAGAGGGTTTCCTTAGCAAATGCTCTGAGCACCACAGAACACTCAGGCAGATCAGAGGCAAAGGCTCCAAGAGCCAAGGAGGGCAGAGCAGAGAGGGAGCAAAGCTGCTCAGAGTAATGGATAACTGTTTAATCTATGGCAAGCTTCTTGTAAAAGTGAATTATAAAAAATTTATCCATTTTCACCCATAAATATAAAACCCTCTGTAGAAATTACCTCTTGTGCTACACTCTAAAATCTGCATTTTTAACTTAAAGCCAGACTCCAAGAAATGTGGTCACTTCTTGGGAACAGTCAGGGCAGACACTGGAGTGACTGATTCAGGCAATTGAGAGCCCTCTTATCTCAGCCTCCATCAGGCTGCAACAGCCTTGGCAAGGGAGCAGCAGGAATCACTCACTGCAGCCAGCTGAAAACTAAAACTTTCCCAAACCAACTGTCTGAAAACACAAGGAAAACGATCAGGGAAAAATTGAATAACAATTTAAGTTCATAACTTGAAGGTCTTTACCAGTCTGTCTTCCCATGCCAGTAAAAATCAAAATGTTTTCCTGAAATGTTACACTGAACAGAAAGCCACAAAATAAATCATGTTACAGACTCTCAGCCTTTGTCCGTGCTCCTACACTGGGGTAAATTAAAAATGAACCCAAAGTTTTCAGACAGATCAGGAGGAGCATGGACAATGAAACAAAAGCAGCAGGGCTAAGAGAACAAGGCCTTCCCTAAGAGGAGCAAGAGGCAGGATTACAGCACAGCCCCAGGTACCTGCAGAACCTCTGCTGACAAAACCACAGCACACACTCCCCCCTCTGCCTTCTCCTCCAGTTTGCCTTTGTTCCAGCTCATTTTTATTGTGGTAACTGCTTGCTGCTCCTGCACCACCATCCTCAGAAACATTCATCCAGACAGGGAAAAAACAATTCAGGTAGTGAATAAAAATATCAAATAATTCCATGGGAACAAAGAGACAAAAGAAAACGGGAAGAACAGACAGGCAACAACTTGAAACCATTTGAACCATTTTCTAATTTAAGAAAATAAGAAACAGAGCAAGGAATGGAGTGTATTTATATTTTAAAATGCTGCCTGATCCTTAGTTACATATGCCATTAGAGTCCTGCTAGATTAAATTACCATTTGTAATTTGAGGCACTGCATTAATGTCTTTTCAGGTGGCTGCTGGAGGAGCAGGACAGTTATCACTGCCTTACCAAGGGACATCATGTGCTCTGCAATTATGTCTGATCTCGTAATAGGGAAATTTCAAATCTGTAAAGTCAAACTTTACAACCTTCAACTGTAAAATCCCCACCACAGGTTTAATGGGGAGAATCACCCTCGTGAAGTTGCTTTTCATATCCCCTTGTGGCACTCTTTGTAAAATGACTGAACCCTCATTTCGTACCTTTACAAACTCCAGGTAGTCTGTGTTTGTTCTCTCTCCACCGAGTCTCACAGGAACCAATATAATGACAGCTTTTGTGCCTGCTTTCCCAGAAGCCACAAAGGAGCACTGCCTGTCAATAACATCCGAGCTGTAGACTGAGACACACAGGAAGATTCCAATTTCAAACAGAGCCTCCAGGTGTTAGGGACACACCCCCAACGTGGCATCCCAGGGTGACAAAGGAGAACTGCAGCCCCTCCACACCTTGCTGTCCTCCCAAAACTCAGCCCAGCTGCTGGAGCCCGGGATGCTGAGAACTTCACACTGTCTGTGCTGCCAGGCACTGACCCTCAAGGGAACACTGCTAAAATCTGACCTAAAGCCAGGAAGAGGGCTTCCAAAATGGAATTACGGAACTAGAATTACAGGTAAGCAGTTTGAATAGAAGTGTGTAGTATCACATGGTGAAAAATGGAAAGTTTTAGAATATAGTAATATTTATAGCAAGATAGAGCTTTTAGAACAGTAACTAGTCCTTCTTCACCTTCTTCCTCATGAGTTCTAATAATATTGTGGAATTATATTTAAAAAAAGTCCACGTTATGAGGCACAGGTAGTTGGTTATTAAGTTAAAAGTAGAAACAATTTAAGTATCATTTCTTAATTAGACAGTTTATCCTTAAAAAACCTTATAAAAAGAGAGATAAAACTCCATTTTGAAATTGTTAAAGTACTATAGAACTCACAATTTATAAGACTGTAATATAAATAAGAGCTAATAAACATCCAAATCCAAACAAAAAATACCATCTCACACATTTAATCCCAACTCTAAGAAAAAAACAAAACAAACCAAAAACTCAACAGCCAGGTGACTCAGAACCAGTGCTGAGCCTCCTCACTCCCAGCAATATTCTGTGGAATGGGAATCGCTGCTGCTGAGCTGCAATGCCAAGGAAATGCAGAAGGGGTAGGTCAGGAGAAAGCCAATAAATATTTATTGCTGCATATAAACTTCTAAAAGGAATAATTAAAACTTGAAAGCTTCCAGCTAACAGAAACATCTCCATGTAAAAGGAGGAGAGGAATAACTGATTTGCTGATTTGGAATTCCACTATACAATACCAAACCAGCAATGAACAATCTGCACATATCAAGAACCCCTTTGTCTACAAAATCTCAATTTTGTGGATCCACTTCATAGGGATTTTTGTTCCCTTTAAAGCTCTATTGTTAAGTGCTAACTGAAAAGCATAAAAAGCATTAAAATGTTTGCAAAAATCTACAAAATCACAGTTACCTGTACAATCCTGGGCAACATAGACTGTTACTCCTTGCAGCTCAGGGTCTCTTGCTTCTTCAACAGCTTTTCTAAGTGCAAACACAAAACTATTCAACTTGCCATTCATTAAAAAAATTACCAATAAACAAACAAATGATTTTGGTTTTTTTAGAAACAGGTTGATTTTGATTGTTTGTGATAGTTTTTTGTTTGTTTGGGGTTTTATGGGGGTTATTTTGTTTGATTCAAGACACCTTCCCTTCCTGACAAAAACAAGTGGTAGGGTGGGATTTTTTAATTTGTTGTTAAACACTGGAGGCCAAGATCCAGCCTGTAGCTTCCATGGGTGCCTTGGCACCACATTTTTCCAAGCCAAGGTGACAATGTCTGGCTATTTAGAAGAAACAATGGAACTCATAAAAAAAGGCCCCAAATCCCACAATAACTTCCAATGAAATTCATATTCATTACTTTGTTTCTTTCTGTTTATAACCATTTTCTGTCATGTAGATTGATGATAAAGGTTAAGTTTGCTGACAAAAATACTATTTTCAACTCATTAGATCTCTTTATTTGACCTCAGTTCATATAACAAGCCACAAATTAGCACCTGGAAATAAAAAGTTTCACCAAAACTTTCAAAAAGATAATTACAATATTAGAGTCTCCTCAAAAGACTAAGAGTAACAAACCTAAAAATTAAAATCAAATCCATGTTGATAGTCAGAACCATGGTCATCTACCAGGACAACATTTGCAAAGAAAGGGAACTGTCCAATATCCAGGATTTAGCTTTGATTCCAAGCACAAACCTGCATTAAATGGTCACTATCCCTTTATTCCCCACTCTATTTTGAGGAATGGTTTAACGCAGTCATTCCCAAATTATGAGGGAGCTGTGCACTGTTAGTGCTGCTGCAAGAGAGAAAGCTCCAGGAAAGGAAAGCTCTGCAGCTGGAAATCACCCCTGGGGCTGTGGTAACTCTGCACCAAACCCCCCTGCTCCATTAGGCAGACAAATAATTTAATAGATAATTTATTAAAGCAAGCAAAAAAATCTGACTGCTTCCGCCTTGAGAAAAAAGTAGAATAAAACCCATTAAAAATGCTAAACTCCTACATCCCTGTTTGCATCTGCAGGGATGCACACCTGATTATTTCAGTACAGCTGCACTTCAGATTAACATAACATTTACACTAAATATCAAATTCTCCTATTTTTGTATATATATATATGCATGAACTTTGCCTTCTGCTGCTTAAATGATTTATTAGTGATTTGGTTTATAGGTAAACTGGAATCCATTAAAAAAACATAAAGACTAAAAAAAAAAAAAAAAAACCCCAAAACATTCAAAGAATTGGATATCAAGGTTCACGGTATGGAAAAATTTGACTTTCGACTTTTTTTTTTTAACCACGCTGAATGTCACAGACCCTTTACTTTTACTGGGATATAATTATAATATTAATAGTCCCATACATTTACAGTTTCACAAGAATTTGATGTGTGCAAAGAAATGCTGAAAACATCAATTTTAGCTCTGACATTTCATTACACTATCAGTACATTACAGCCCCCAGGTTACAGTATAAAAAAAAATCTCTAATCTTATGCATGTTCCAAGGTTGAAAGAGTGGTTAGTTTGTAGAACATTTCACTAAATGCAGCTCTACTTAAAAGGGTTTGGGAGAGATACTTGGGATTCCACAAGAAAACAGGAATGTTGTGTTTATTCCTGAAATAAGATTGACAAAAGCTCAGCATTCAGTTCCTGCACCTGCTGCTATTTCCCTTCCTGCCTATGAAAAAGCTCTGGAATTGCTCCTGCTATGGGTGTTTTACAAAGCTAATAATGAACAGTTTGCTGCTCAGTTAGGCTGAAGCAATCTCAGGACACTCAGAAATGCTCCTCTGTGATGTGCCAAAGGAAAGGAGCAGAGAATGGAAGGGGTTTTACCTCAAAATGTCCAAAGGAAAGGAGCAGAGAATGGAAGGTGTTTTACCTCAAAATGTCCAAAGGAAAGGAGCAGAGAACTGAAGGGGTTTTACCTCAAAATGTCCAAAGGAAAGGAGCAGAGAACTGAAGGTGTTTTACCTCAAAATGTCCAAAGGGAAGGAGCAGAGAACTGAAGGTGTTTTACCTCAAAATGTCCAAAGGGAAGGAGCAGAGAATGCAAGGTGTTTTACCTCAAAATGTCCAAAGGGAAGGAGCAGAGAATGCAAGGTGTTTTACCTCAAAATGTCCAAAGGGAAGGAGCAGAGAACTGAAGGTGTTTTACCTCAAAATGTCCAAAGGGAAGGAGCAGAGAATGGAAGGTGTTTTACCTCAAAATGTCCAAAGGGAAGGAGCAGAGAATGGAAGGTGTTTTACCTCAAAATGTCCAAAGGGAAGGAGCAGAGAACTGAAGGGGTTTTACCTCAAAATGTCCAAAGGGAAGGAGCAGAGAATGGAAGGTGTTTTACCTCAAGATGTGCGCCACCACGGCGGGCCCGTACCAATCCCCCGCCATCTTCCCGGATTTCTTCCCGTACTCTATCAGCTGGTGCAGCCCAAAGGCTGCCAGGGGGGAGTCCCCAAACCAGGAGATGATTTTCCTGTGATAAAGCTCGTTCCTGCTCTCGGTGCCATCCCAGTCCCTCCTGGCAGGGGGCCGGGCCAGGAGCCGGGGGTCCCTCTCAGCCGTGAGCGACGCCTCCAAGGAGGCCGTGAGCTTTCTGACGGTGCTGCTGGGCCAGGACTCCGAGTCACAGCTGTCCATGGCCAGGGCTTCTGGCCACACCCAGGCTGCAGCAGGAAAAGGGAAAATCCTCGTTAACATTCGTTTTATGCCATAATTAGCAAAGCACTTCCCTTTGTCCCCCTCATTAAAGTGATAATGTGTGTTTTACATGGTGCTGTTAACAGGAGAACAAAGAATTCTGGAAGAGCAGCGTTTGCTTTGATTTTTCTGGTGATTTTTTGGTGACCATCCCAGTCAGCTGAATAAAGAAAATACACCTGATTACAGGTAAGAACTCTCTGACATACTAAATACATGAATGTTACTTCAATACTACCCAAAAACCTTTTATCTGGGTCAAACAAGAAGTTCCAAAAGCTCTTAATTCTTCTCATTTTTCAGTTATTAAAAAACCAGGCAGACCTGAGGAATTATTGATGTAAAAGCAAACATTTCTTCCTGGCAAAATGGCAAAGGAGATCAGCAGAAAAACAGGCAGGCAGTATTTTTTCATTCACTAAATTCATTGATTCCTTTAGATTACAAGGAAAACTTGTTTAAATATCATTCAGTATCTCCAGTCTGCTTTTCCAGCTGAAGGTTTCCCTATGGATGATGCATTCCACACAGCATTCCCCCTGCAGAATGGGGTTCAGCAGGCCCAGGAAGATGCCTGGAATTGTCCCCCAATTCCAGCAAGTACTCCCAACACAGAGCCAGCTCAGTGAAACATCCTCACAGGCCCTGCTCCTCTGGGCTCTCAGCTTCACACTCCAGCCAGTGTCTCAAGCAAAGGCATTTCAAAGTAAAACTTCAAATTTAAAATCAAAACTCATTCCCAACAACCTTCAGCAATATCTGGAACATTCCACATGGCAGTGGAAGTGTAAATATCTCAGCTAGAAACTTCAGGCAAGTTTTGCTTCCTAACAGAAACAACAGCATTAAACAAGAACAAAAACATCTCTGGGAAAAGAGTAAACAGCCATGAAAAACTTCCTGTAAACATCTAAATATGTTTCCAAAGCTGCCCAGATCTCATAAAAAGCTTTTCAAAAGATAATTCACCAGCTGTCAGAAGACCAAGTGAGGAGCAAAGCAGCCCAGAAAGACCATCCCTACCCCATCTTTCTGTGGATTTGGATTGCCACAGGAACAAGAGCACTCTGGAATCGCCCCATCATCTTCCAAATTAGGATACAAGGGGGACACACAAGGAATTCTTTGGAACCGTGGATTTTTAAGATAGAAACCTGAGTGGTTTTTGCTTGGGGTTACTTCCAAATGAGCCATTACACACTCCTGCTCACAGGGAGTCTTCTGGGCAGGTCTTGAATTTCTTTTAAATGTATGTATAAGAAGAGTGATATTTAAGGGATTTGTGTTCTCAGCAGAAGTATTTACACACTTTTTGATCTGTGCAGTCAGTTGAAAGAGATAATGAATGTTTCATGAGTTAAATACCCACAGCCAAAGGCACATTCACCGAGCCAACCCCACAGCTCAGTCCTGACACTGCTGGAACAGAGACTCTGTGCTGCAGCTGGGTTGGGACCTTGCTCCCAGCTTCCATCAGAGCTGCACAGCCAGGGCAAAGTGTGATCAAAATGGGCTTTCAGAAGGATCTTGTGCTGGAGTGTTCCTGAGAGCCCACAAATGGCTGAGGAAACAATGCCCTGTGTTCTCCCAACCCCCCCGGGCGGTCAGGCCCGTGCCTTGGCTCATTCTGAAGCAAGCAATGGATGACTGCTCTAAAGGGACTGGCAATGGCATGGAAGGAAAAGGTGTTTAACTCTGCCAGCCTAAAATGCAGGAAGTGGCCCAGCCTGGAAGAATGAGCAGATGGACACTCAGCCCATGGCAGCAGAAAGCATCCCACAGCTCCTAAAGCTTCGGCTGGCTGTGACTGAGGGAGGCCTTTGAGACAGACAGTGGTAAGGAAAAAAGGGAAGTTCCTCTCTAAGTACACGGGGGAAGGGCAGGAATGACACAGTGAACATTTCCACACAGAGAATGATGTATTGAAGTTACATTAGAATCCTTCTAGGGACTCAATATATTAACACCAGAAGAAATTCAATAATGGAGAACTTTAGAACTGAGAAAAGAACATCACTTCTGCCATAGCCCACAGCTATGGGCTGGGGAACTTACTCCTACATCTGGAGTTGAAGAAACAATCAAATTTCCAGAGAACTGGGCATGTGCATGGGTAAGAAGACCCAGACAGGGGAATCACACTTTTGTGATGTACTAACTCACACCTGGATATTGGGAACTCCACAGAAGTTTGCTTTGGCACACTTTGGTTCTCAGAAAAGGAAGGCCAGGACAGCCCAGTCTCTGTGCAATGGGACACAATTCCAACAGGAGTGAGGAGCCCACAACCAAAACCAGCTGGTCCTTCAGATTTGGGATAAAAAAGGCCATTTTGGTCTCTACAGCATGCCTGTGCTTATGCAAACACAGAGATCTTCTCTAACTCACCTCTCCCAAGGAAATGAAGCATCAGCCCCTGAGCCAGCAGCATCTGCCCCGTTCTGAGTGTGCAGCCCCAGCCACAGTCAGTGGTCAGAGCAGAGCCCTTGATCTGAGGGAACTCCTCTCTGTAGGTCAGCCAGATCCTAGAAATGAAATCCTTGCGGAACTCCTCAACGTTCCCCGAAATCTCGGTGCTGATTTTGTCAAAACTCGACCCATCTGTAGAGAGCTCCCCAGATTCTGCAAGGCAAAGCACAGCTTAAGCTCTAATGAATTTGTTATGGTACTTCTGTGATTAGAAAGCAAGTAACAAGTAGCAAATTTAGTAGAAAAACAAATTTACAAAAATTCACAATTGCCTGAAGTACAACAAAGGAAAACTGGAAGGCCAACATAACAGAAATGTGCCAGATCTATAAAAAAAATAAAAGGGAAAAAATCAAAAGAACCATGCAGACACCACTGTGCCAGTGGAACCACTGACCTGCAAGTAAGTGCTTAATTCACCCAACTGTGAATGGTCAAATAAAGAGAGAGACTTAAAAAACTGCACACTGGAAAGTGATAACAAAGGTGTGGGTGCAGTGACCCTGATCAGGCCTTGTCACCATTTCCATCAGGAGTTTTGAGAGAGAAAATCTCCAGCTGATGGTAAATGAAGTGCAAATTACAACACAAATTTTTACAGAAAGCACAAGGTTTTGGTGTAAAATCTGAATAAAGCAGGTTAGGATGGGCTGCATTAGAGGTGGACATTTAAATGAGTATTTTCTAAGCTTTTCATATTTACATTTTGGATCTGGTAATTGTTAATGGCAGTCTTTCTAGAAGATTAAAAATACCTTATTCCTGCTGAGGAATGAGGCAAGAGCTCTGTACTCACCCTCAGTTTTGAAGTGGTAACATTTTCCCAGCAGAAAAACTGGAGAGTTCCGACTGAAGTAAGTTTTTGTTTTCAACACCCAGCCTGAAACAGATGCAAAACAAATACAAATTTGTGACTGAACTTTCCAAAAAGGAAATGCTGACAGCATCTGGTTAAGCCAAAGGTAACCCTTGAAAGGGGAATAAAAAAAAAAGAAGCATTGATATTGGGTTTTGGTCTCATAAAAAATCCCATAAAAGGTACAATGGCTACTATTCCCTTTCAACCATGTGACAGCCTCAAAGAAAGCAGGAAAAAAAAGGATCTTTTCATCTTGTCAGACATCTCCAAAACTCAGCTATGATTAATAAAGTTTCTCAAAAATCTGGTGGTAAATCTGAGCAACCTCAGTCCTAAAGGGAAAGCAGAAAAATCAAGGACAGATTAGTAAAAGGGCACACTTGAAAATCTGGTTGCTCATAAATGAATTCCTGATGTTCAGCTGTGGAAAAATGTTACTCAGGGGTAGATTCTTCAGTGGAATTTGTATCTCACACACCATCCTATTTTTTTCTATAAAAGCACATTTATAAACAAAATAAATCTTTGCACAGATGATTCCATGTTATCCCTGTTTAAAAGCCTATGCAAATCTAGAGCAATTTACAGAATATATTTACTGTTTGCAAAAGAAGTAATTCAAAATGAAATTATGCAAGATTTGTTTGAAAAAATGAAAAGCAAAGGAAGTTTTTTAGTGGGGCTAATTTATAACATCAAAGAAGAACCTGTTACAAGGGCCACATTGCATTTGTAGTATTAATTAGTTATGATTCCATCCATGCCAACAAGAAACACTCCATTCCTTTTAATGAGGACACATCTCACCACACTCTGCTCCACTTACTGTATTTCATGTTGTGCCATGCAGACATAAACTTTGATTTGATCTTTTCTACTTCATCTGTCCCCGTGGCCTCCATATTCAAATTCCAGAGAAAAAGCCATCGCTGTCTTGTGAGGCTTTCAGTTCTGCTGCTGCTGCAAAAACCAAAATATAAACACTCAGCAGCCCCCACTCAGGCACTTAAACCCAACGCGGCCAGGAACAGCAATAAACTCACAGAGCCCTCCACCACCAGGCACTGAGAAGCAATCCTGCGTCCCATGAATAAGTAATAAAATAATTTAATTCCAAATATACACCAATAAAAGCACTACACAAAGCTAAATAAAAGATAATGTTCTCCAGCAGCTCTGCCTTGTACCATGAACTGCTCCAGAGCACAAAACCTGTGCTGGCACACGAGCACACTAATTTTATCAGCACTGAGGTGGAGAGAGGACATGCAGCCCACGAAACAGAGAAGATGCTGCTCTTTTCTGCTGAAGAGAAAACAAAAAGCACTTCTTGTGTTAAAATCCACCACAGGGCTGGCTAATTTTGTAAAAACTCCTGATAAATTTTCTAAGGAAATGCACCTTTACAGGCTCTTTCTGTGCTGCAAGGTAAGACAGATTTCACCTTAAAAGCAACCTGAACTGGTAACAATTGGTAATAAATACATCAATAAATAGGTAATTGGTAATGCCTTGTATCCCTGTTTCCAATAAATCTGGGAAAATAGGACAGAATCACCTCCAGAGTCCAGCTGCCCCATTTGTAACAGAAAGTTTGCTGTAATTAACAGAACTGCCTTCCCCACGTGCATTCTGTCAGTGGATCCACCTTGAAATACCTGACACACAAAGTTCCTGGATGGTATTTGGTGGCCCAAACCCTTGCACAGAGAGATGGAAAATTAAGAGCTCCTGCTTCAACAGCAGCTCTTGTGGGACATCAGAAGTTGATCAACAGTGGGACATCACTGCAGCCTTCACAGAATTTTTATCTAAGTCCTGACAGCACCAGCTGACATGAGCAACAGTGAACTTCCTCATTTAATTAATAAACTTGAGCCAGGAAAAAGCCTCCTTGCTTTAAAAGGAGTATCTAGAACTGTATTTACCTTTCTGTGTGCTATTCTCCATGAAACAGGGATCAAAAGCAGGACAAAGACTTAACTGGGTCACTTCTCTCCACTGGGAACAAATTTTAAGTAAACCCAATCACTGACAGTGTAATTAAGGAGATGGTGAAGATGTCAGGGTGGCAGCATCACCTGAGCCTGAGGGTACTCACACACATCCACGTTTTGGGGATCTGCAATCTGCTGCCCAAACCAGCCCCAGCACTTTCCCACTATTCCCTCGTATTATCTCATAAAAATCTGATTTTTGACAAAAAAAAAAAAAAAAACAACAGTGCCAACTCACTAATATGAGGGAAGGCTGAGGTTTTCCTAGTGAAAATAACAAGTGTCTACATCCCTGCTGTGATTAGCCTTGTGTTAAGCTGGGGAAGGAAGAAAAGGAGAATTTCAAGCTGGGTTTTAACTTCCTGCCTTTTCCCCCCTTTTTTCTTTAGGAAAAAAAGGAAAGGTTGACTGTATCACCAGCTCTAGACAGCAAAGTGGCGAAATGAACTTTTTCAGGAGGAGTGTTTAGTCTGTGTTCCCTCACATGATCCATCAGCATCAACCATTTATCCAGACACCACTTACTGCCTTAAAAACCAATTCCTGTAAAAGCTTCCTCTGGCTAAAATTAGAAATGAAACAAACTCTACAGTTCTGAAACGGCTTGAAGACAAAATTATGTAAATGAGAAAGAAGCTAATTTTCTTTTCAAAGACAATGGTCACCACAGCACATTTATCTTTCCTCTCGGTACATTTCCTCTCTGACATTATGCTAAAGATGCAAAAAGGGCTTCCAAAAATGCTAACACAAACCAGGTATAATTTTTTCATGGGGAAAACACAGGGTTCTTCCCATCAATGCAAGAAATCATCAGTAAGAGTTCCACCGACATTAATGGAACAGCAGCAGGAATATTAAAGGTCCCAGGAATATTAAAGGCAACGGGCTTGAATATCAAATTACCAAAGCGCACGGTTTTCTCCCGAAGTTGCCTGATTTCTGAAGTTGTTCAGACGCACATCACGAGGATGATGTTCCCTCAGGGAGAGCAGGACACGGCTGGAACTGAGCCCCAGCTCCTGAGCCCCCTGAGGGGATCCTAAACCCCCAAAACAGCGTTTGTTTGCATAAACAGCAGAAAAGCAACGCAAGCTGCCGGTAAGACCGCAGCGGGAAGGATGAATGAAGCCTCACTGGGGTAATTATAAGATAAATGATCTCCTATTAACTAAGACCTCTATGGTTTTCATTTGTACCTTGACGGAGCCCGGAGCGGCAGCAGTCAGCGGCACCCACACGGAAGAAGGACGGGGAGCAGAGGCCGGAGGTCATTTCTGAGGCGCTGCAAACACATTCGAGGGCAGTTAGAAACGATACTGGGAAGGCGGCTCGCAAAGAAAACCAGATTATTCCTCAGTCCTGCAGCAGGGACGGAGCGCTTCGCCCGGCAGGACTCGCAGCCGAGCAGGAGCCCACAAGCACCGCGGCAAGGGGCTCCCGGCCCCACAGGACACGGCCGCGCCCGAGCTGCCGCCGCGGAGAGCCCGTCCCGCCGCCGCCGCCCGCCGCTCACCCCTCACGGAGCCGCCTCCGCCATGCCCGGGGCCGCCCGGGCAGCGCGCGGCCTCCCGGCGCTGCTCCGGCCGCGGCGCAGCGGCGCGCGAACTACAACTCCCGGCGGGCGCCGCGGCGGGGCGAGGCGCGGCGAGCGGCAGGGCGCGCGCAAGGCACGCTGGGAAGTGTAGTCCGGAGGGAGAGCGGCTGGGAGGCGGGAGGGAGGAAGAGAACGGAGGAAGAGGAGGGAAGGAGGGAGGAAGAGGATGGAGGGAGGCGGCAGGGTCGGGCCGCGGCTGGAAGCGAAATCCCAACCCCTTCACGGGGTCTGCGGCTGTCCTTTAACAGCGCTTCTCTCTTTGCTCGGGTTTTTTTAGGAGGGGCCTGGTTTTGTTTGATTTTTTTTTTGTGGTTTTCTTTGGGTGTGTTTTTTAAATGTTTTTGTGCGTGTGTGGTTTCCTTTTTTTGGTTTAGGTGGTTTTGGTTTTTTTTTTTGTTTTTGTGGGCTTTTTGTTGGTTTTGTTTTGCTTTTGTTTTTTAATTCCGTGTCTTTTGATTTCTCCACAGCAAAATGCTATTCATGTCTCCAAACTCCCTGAAGGATTTCAGTTTCCAGGCTAAATACCCAGCTGAGTGTGCTCTCTTTTATTTCCTCTCTAAAAGTCCCACCAAAACCACTGCATCTCCTCTGTCTCTCCTGAGGGTTTTTTTAGGTTTTTTTAAAAGTGTTTTGTAAAGTAGGTTCTTCATTAATCTGTTTGTCTTAAGCTGCTTAAAAATACTCATTGGCTGTATCGGGAGCCAAGCTTAAAAAAAAAAAAAGTGCAGGATTTGTGGAGGATTGAGTTGAATTTCTCAGCTGTCTGGAACTGGCATTAGTGCTCAACATCCTAAGATCCTAATATTCCTGCTTTCCCTGGTACTCACCAGCCCAATTTTGGGTTCATGAAGCAAAGTCATGTGGGGCTTTTTTTTTCCATTTTGTGATTTTACTGCCTTCTGCTGGTCAGAGATGATCAGGCTGAGCTTAATTTTTTATAAACAGCACATGATCTAAAATTTAGCTGCAGTGCAAATGCCCACAATAGATGCTTTGTGTATTTCGTGGTGTTTTGGTTTTTTTTCCCCCTGCAGCCTCATGGATATATTTCACATAGGAGGGTTGATCAGTAAAGAGGATTGTAGGTTTTAATGTGCAGACTACATCTTGTTCCAGAAGTCTGCTGTTGGCCTGAGGTGGGGATGTAGCAGATCACCTTTCTAATCCTTCCCTGCCTTTCAGCTCCCTGCTTGCCCTTTGCTCCCAAGATCAAGAAAAAAATATTTAAAAATAAAACCCTGCTGCTGTTTGCATAAACTCATAAAACCGTGACAGTGCAGAAAGAAAGAGGCCTGCTGCCCCCAGAATTTCATTATCTGTTCTAGGAATTATAGTTGTTTAAAGTTTTATCTTTGCTTTTATTCCCTGAGACAGAGATGGATGTTCTTGTCTGTCTGTGTAGGGGCTGCAAGGTGGAGAGCTGAGGAGCTGACAGGGCTTGGATCTGCCTAAATGTGCAAGGAATTATCCAGCTGATCAAAGGAAATGGTTCTTCCCCTTCCTGCACCTTCCTGCTCTCAAATTTAATAACCATGCCCTGAATTGATGGGCCACACCTGGATATACCCTGTACATCCCCTGGGCACGCAGGTTATGAGAGGGAAGGTATTTATTTTCTGCTGTTTTTTCCTCACAAAACAAAGCTGTGATTGCCAAAGAATCACTCAGGCAACCATAAATAATTGTCTGTAAAAGAGAGAGTTTTCTTCACATCCACCAATTCCTGTTTCTGTATGAAAGGTTTGCAGAGGGAGTGGGAGGGAACCAAGTTCAACAAACTTACAACAAATATCACATTTTAATGGCATAAAACCATCTCTGAGCTCCATTTGAACGCCATAAGGAGATTTTGAAAATCTCTGTTCCTAGAAAATATAATTTGTCTCTTCTTTACTTTTTAATAGGTAAACAAGGTGGGTAACACCAAGTGGCAATGGCAAGATTAAACATTAGAGGAGATACACAACATTTATCCTCCAAACACTGCAGAATGGTGAGAGAACACTGGGCAGTGGGGAATGGAGCTTCTGCTCCTGTTCCTGCCACTCTTCCATCATCAGTAATCTGCAGTATATTTAGAAAAGCTCATTAAACATTTGGCCAATTGTGCTTTCCCAAACATTGCTGCCTGAAGAGAGCAGACCTTGGGTCAAGTGGCTGGAGAGAAGGGAATTTTCCTCATTTATTTTTAGCTTCATTCCTAGGGAAGTAAGGTCTGTTTCCCTCTGGAAAGTTTTGAAACTGCTCTGAATTCAAGTTTGCAGAGCCTCAGAGATGTTAAATAACTCCAGTTTTTGTGGGAGTAACTGCTCAGATAAAAAGAGACTCTGGAACAGGAAAAGGGGAAAACATGGGAATTCACACTGTGTGAGTTTGTGCATCCTTTCAAGCACAGTGAGGGTGAAAGGGGCAGCAGGAGCTGGGTTGCTCTGATGTGGTTCCCCCCAAAATTAGCCAGCAAACTTCTGCTGGGACCACTCAGTCCCCCCAAATGCAGATTTCCTTTCTCTGTCCCAGGAGTAGGGTGAGGAGGAAGAGGCTTCATCAGGATACTGGGAAGAGTCTGTGCCCAGGCTACCCTTAATGTAAGATCCTAATTATGCAAGAGGAAATAAATTACATTAATGCCTTTTATAGGGTGCTGAACTGGGAAAGGTTGAGAGCTGTGCTCGAGGTGGAAACATGAACTACAAAAATGATAAACATGAACAGGAATTAATGGAAGCTCAGTTGGGAGACTTTGAGTCCTTCTCTGGGAAGATTTAATTTCTTGAACCCAGCTTTTGAAGTGAAGAAATCCTAAAATGAATGTGCCAGGAGACAGTAAAGCAGAAGTGAAGCTGCCATCAAAGACCACCATGTGAAGAAGGCTCTGGAAAGGCTGGTACAGTTCTGTAAAAGGAAATAACAGGGATGTCAGGGATGTGGTGAAGGCTGCAGGAATCTGGAGAGTCCTCCCTCCTTAAATTTCCTGGTTTCTCCAGGAAAATTTGTGTACTGGGCAGCCTGAGAAGAGCAGCACATTCTCTCTTGCCAGAGCTGTCCAGAGGAGATGATGCTTGTGACACACGTGTAACTCTTTAGGTTGAAACGTTTGCCAGGAGAGGCCGAGGTTTGGCCCTTCCCGGTGCTGCCAGGAGGTGGCTCCCTGCATTTGCGGTCCCTATTTACGCCTTTGTTTAGGGAATTACTCCGGACGCCTTTTCCCTGGAAAATGTTTCCCCTGCCTTTGCCCTGAGGAAGTTTACGTCAGAAGAACAAGAAAGCCCTGGGCTCAGGAAATAATCTGCTAACAGGCAAGGCAAGGATCACTTCACTTCTGTCCAAATGTTTTCTGGCTGGGATCCAAAGGGATTTTTCTTGTGCAGGACCTAATCTTGTAAGATGACTTCTATCAGGCTCAAGGAGTTACATCTGTGTTGGTAGGGTGCACTTACCAAATTTGATTATAGCCCAGTAAAAGTCATCCTCAATTATAAAAAAACCACTTTAGTCACATGTTTTAAAGGATACAGGTAGTTAGGGTTAGGGTTAGGTAGTTCATGGACAGGTATCCTGGTGAATTGATTAAAATGCTGCTTCATTGTTCCCCTGTCAGTGTGAGAGTGGATCTGAGTCCTGTGTCCAGGCCACGGACTCCTTCTTGGAGTTTCCCATCCCCAGCCAGGGATGTTTCCCAAAGGCTGATGTGTTCTTCTGTTGGAATCCAGTGTGGAACAAGCCAGGTTCCTGCTTTGTTTCCTGAAACATGGTAAAGAATTTCAGTGTGTTAAAGAAGAGTAACTATTCAGTATCCTCATAATGCTGGTAAAGTTCCAGGTTTTACATTGGTTACTATGTAGCCTCTATTCAAGCATTCATTAAAATTAACTTGGGCTGTCTGGAGGTATTAATTGCATGTACACAGCCCCTCCACTCTTGATTTGTCTTCACTCTCACTCTGAGATACCAGCCACCCTTGAGGACAATACATGGGCACAAGAAACTCTGCAAAATAAACAGTGTAACACTCCCAGTACATCGTGAATCACACACAATTTCCCCCAGTTTTAAAAGAAAATGGTTCCATTTGCAGGAAAACTTGCCACACAACTGTTGTTTCTGAATCAGAGGGATCTGCTAGTTCCTAAAGAAGTATCTTTTGTGCAGACTGTAATTCCATGTAACAGGTTTCTCTGGTGGTCACATTCTCCTCTTGGCTAAGCTTGTTTGTTTTTTCAGGCCAAGAATTTCCTTCAGTTTATTCACTTCTAGGATGACAAAACAAGAGGCAGAAGGATTGTGACTGTGCCTGTAAGAGGCAACCCTCACCTTAGTACCCAAAATAACACCCTGACACCACCACATCAATCCCCCCATGTTCTTACCGTGAATTTTTTATTTGGCATTATTGGATTTATAATGGCCAAAGACTGCAAATTGTTTTCTCTCTTATTTCTTCACTTTTTCCTTGATATCTTTTGGTTAATGCTACATGCACCTCAAAATTGAGGGTCAATTTGCAGAAGCTCTTGGGGTTTTTTGCAAGGTCACGTACATTTCTACCAATGTTAGTGATCTCTTACTATTTGAACCCACAGACTTTGTAGACTTTTGCTGGTTGCTATCTGACAAGTAATGAGGAATCTTTTTCTGAAATTCACTGGGTATTGACTATTAATTGAGGGATTCTGCTCATATTTAACCCAACTATATGGAGAAAACCTATTTCTTTGCAAAGTAATGCCCTCCTGATGTGAAAGCAATAATATAATAATATTGCATACATATATATAATTTATATATATATAATAGATATTTATATAGAATAGAATATATATTATTGGTTAATTTAATATAACATATATAATATGTAATATAATATAATATAGATATTATATATCGTATTTATATATATAATATGTCTCTATTTGATAGAGGTCCATTTTATATCCAGGTGGGATGGCTGGAGCTCCTCTGGCCCAGCTCTCAGCTACAAAAAAAGTCAAGGAAAAGCAAAGGAGCCATCAAAACTCAGCAAGTACTGCCCAGAACCTCACCAAGGTCCTTTCTCTGTGGTAGTGACTGGCAGGAGGGCAAAATGAAACCTAAAATCCCAAAGGTCTCCAGTGGACCTTGGATACTCTGTGCCCTGTGTGTCAGGGCTGCCGGGGCTGGGCTGCTCTTTGCACCCTCTGGCAGCAGGAAGAGTTTTCCTCTCAGAACTGCAGATTCCCAGTTTTGGTCTCAGAGTTTGGGTTAGGCAGGGGTATTTTGGCCTCCTCCATTCCAGACTGGTGCCATTTTGGGCATAAAAAAGGAAGAGGAAGCATTGCTGGTGGTCTCTGATGCTTTGGTCTGTTCTTGTGAGCACACACACTCAGATTTGGGAACTTGGTCTTAGAATTCCAGACTACTTTGGGTTGGAAGGGACCTGAAAGCTCATCCAGTTCCATCCCCCTCCCCACTATCCCAGGGTGCTCCAAGCCCCTCCTGGCCTTGGACACTTCCAGAGATGGGGCAGCCACACTTTGTGTGGCTATAAGGAGGTAAATCTCTTATCCCCATGCACAGTGTGAGGCCCTTCTCTGGTGTGCAATTCCATAGCAGGCAGCAGCTCCAGAGCAAGAGTCTTTTGTCTTGGCAGAGGTCTCTGGGATATTTCCTCCCCTCCCCCTTGGAGAAGAACATCCCTTTCTCAGTGCCTACAATGGGTCTTTGCTTCCAGGATCTCTGTCTGTGTGCACGTGTGTGACACATGACAGCACCTTTGTGTCCCGGGGCACAGCCTCACCACAGGGGAGGCACTTGGTGGCTGCATTAAATCCCCTGGGATCACTCACACACGGGGATATTTGCAGATTTTGGGGCACTGCCTGTGCAAACACAGACAGCAGAGCAGAGGAATTGCACACAGCTGGAAATCAGCAGCTCCTGCCAGGGGAAGGATTGGTGTCCTCGACACGAGGGCAATGTTCACCCAAGCCAAGCAGATGGAGTGGGGGGAATTAACACTCCTGCTTTTGGACACTTCCTGGGTGACTATTAATAGTTCCCTGGTTTGGATTAGTGCACAGCATATGTTGGGTAGCAGGGACTTGGTGTTATCTGCTAGATCATGTCCTGGGCTCAGTTGTTTTTTGAAGTCACAAAACAGTCATTTTTGTTAATGACTCCCCACCTTCTACCTCCTCTTCCCATTAGATAACCCCAAACCATGACATGTTTGGAGACACTGCTAGTAATGGCACGTCTGATGGGAATGGATGGTACAATCTTCCAACCATCTCCTAAGTCACCATCAGGGACAATGTTTAGCCTTTTTGAAGGAAAAGATGGGATGATATGGGGCAGGATTGACTGGGAGCTCAGTTTTGTCTGGCTGGGGGACCTGGCCATGCCCTGCAGACCCATGACACCCAGCAAGGCTCTTAAGCTGCACTGGGGGTGGGTTAGGTTGTACATCAGGAGGAATTTCTTCACAGAAAGGGTGATTAGACATTGGAAGGGAGGTTTGGAGTCCCCATCCCTGGAGATGTCCAAGGAAGGACTGGAGGTGGCACTCAGTGCTCTGGGCTGGTTACAAGGTGGGGATCGGGCACAGCTTGGATTCGATGCTCCTGGAGAGCTTTTCCAACCCCAGTAATCCTGGGATTCTGGTGCTGCCAAGGGTTGGTCTGGCAACAGTTTTGGACTGAGGGCCGGGGAGCGATGCTGAGGAGCCTTTTCCCCGAACCACAGGCAGATCCCCGTCAGTGCCGAGAACAGCCCCAGCCGCTCTGCCCTCACGCAGGAATAAAGCGGCACCGCAAGGGGGGAGCCCCAGGCCGTGGGGTCAGGACCCTGGGGACGGGGGCAGGGATGGGAATGGGGATAGAGGATGGGAATAGGGACAGGGGAAGGGATGGGGACAGAGGACGGGGATAGGGATAGGTGCAGCGATAGGGGCAGGGACGAGGACAGGGATGGGGACAGAGGACGGGAATGGAGACAGGGGCACGGATAGGGACAGGGGCAGGGATAGGGACGGGGCAGGGATGGGGACGGGAGCGGGCTGGCCGCGGTCACTCCCCGCCGTATATCTGCGAGGAGCGGCCCCGCGGCGGGAAGGGGAGGAGGCGGCGGGCGCGGCGAGCGCCGGGGGTGGGAGCTGCGCCGCTCAAGTGCGCGGCTCGGCGGAGCATTACGGCGGCCGAGCGCTGCCCGGGCCGGCAGCGCGGAGCCCGCAGCGCGGCCATGGCCGAGCGCCGCGCCTTCGCCCAGAAGATCAGCAGGTACCGGGGACGGCCGGGCCGGGGCGGCGGCGGCGGCACCGCGCGGGGGGCGGGCGGGCCCGGCCACGGGGGCTCCGCCGCTGCCGCGCCCCGGGGGCGGGCGGGCCCGGCGCGGCCCTCGGGCCCCGCGCCCCGCCGGCCTCCGGCGGCCACGGGCAGGGTCCGGCCGCGGGGCCGCGGCTCCCCCTGGCCGCCACAAAGGGCCGGGAGCGGGCGCGGCGGGCGCCGAGAGCGGGGCCGCTCCCCCGGGGGAGCTCCCGCGGGGAGCGGGGGAGGGAGGAAGAGGAGGAAAGGAGCCGTGGAATTCCGCTCCCGCGAACAAAGGCCGGCCGGGCGCTTTGTGCAGCCCCTCTCGCCGCACAGTGGGCGGCACGGCGCCCTCCCGGCCGGGCCGAGCCGGCCCTGCCCCGGCCGCCTCCCGGCGCTGCCCCGGCTCCGCACCTGGGAGGGGAGCGCCGACCTCCCGCGGCTGGAAAATGGAGAGAGAGCTCCCTTCCAGCGCCTTCCTTCCTTCCTTTTGTGTGCGAGCGCGGCTGCTGCGCTCCTTGGACGCGCCGAGCTGCGCCAGGCTCGCGGTGCTGAGCATCCTTGCGTTCCTCAAAGTTTGGTTATTTTTCGAAGAGGAGTATTTATAGAAATTTACCTGCCAACGGCAGGTTTCTGCAGATTTACATGCCGAGTTAGGCAGTGTTTCCAGGTGGGAATAGTTTTTCTGTTTGCAGGTCTGACCAGGTAGCCTTTGGTGACCATGGCACGTCTCCTACCTGTAGCCAGCAGTGCAGTGAAAGCGAGATCCATCAGTTGTGCCAGAGCTGTTCAGGAGGATGTGGACAGTAGCAAAAGGAGTCTCATTTTCATGCCATTGAGCGAGAAGCTGTAGGTACAAATAATTGCATTCAGAGAAGATGTGATGGAGAAGGGTCAAAGGAAAAGGGTGGCTAGGAGGTAGAGGAGTGACATCAGTCCCACCCCACTCACGATCTGGAAGTAGGTGAAAACATTGCTCTTCAGGTTCTCTGCACGTTTTGATGTGCACCAGCCAGGGGTTAGCGTGACAGATCAGGGAATGGGGAGAGGTGGATTTGCTGCCTGACCGTTTTTCCTGCTCCTTGGTTGCAGTCATAGGAATGTCACATGAGAGACAAGCCCTGGCAGTCGGTGTCCGAGCTGTGCAGCCCTGGCAGGACGTTCAGTAAGGTGGCCCTGGGGTGATCAACGTGGTGCTCAGGAGTCCTGGCTGGTTCACTGGGTTGTAGCACAGCTGTGCTACCTGTGTGCACCTTTTGGGCTAATCTGGGTTGTAGTTAATCTGGGTTGTAGCACAGCTGTGCCACCTCTGTGCACCTTTTGGGCTAATCTGATCCACTCCCTGTGTTTCCCAGTGTGGTCATTAAACAGGTCTGGTTCACCTGTGCCTGTAGAAGGACCCAGGTGCTTTGCAGTGAGGTCGGGGCTGTTGCATCTCCACCTTTCTTTTACACTTGTGAGATTGTTGTGTTTTCTATGGGGTTTCCCATGTTGTAGTGTCATATTCTGACAAATCTCAAGTTCCTGCTTCGTGGCTTGCACATGCAGTGCATGTGAAGGCAAAAACTTGTGGGCAGAATGTTTCACCTGGGGATGCCCAGGCTGGGCTGCTGCCCTTCCTTCTCCTGCTGGCACAGAGCTGCTGGGAATGTTGCTGTTGCAGGGCATGAGAGATTGGAGCAGGCGGTGCACGGAAGTCCCAGAGCTGTGCTGGTGGCTGCTGGAAGCCCTCCCCAGTTCCATTGTTTTCAGAAGAATAGATCCCTCACATTTTCACACTCTGCCCCCCGGTTTGGCTGACTCATCGAGGTAGACATAGCATTTGTCTTATTCACAGGAAGCAGCCATGCTGCTCTTGCTTTGCCTGTGTGCTCCAAATGGATGTCATTCAGATCCACCAAGACTGATTCCTTTAGTCCAGCTGCACGTTTCTAAACTGCTTGTTGCAGTAGAGGTAGAGAAACAAACATGGGATGGACTCAGCTGTTTCTTGGAAAGCCCAGGGATGTGTTCCACAGCTCAGATTTATCTCTGTGATTTCTTCAGCCACGGTGGTGCCCCTCAAGAGCATGATCAGAATGCTGGTGCCATGCCCTGCCTGCTCATTGCATCCAAATCTTTAAATATTGGGCAGAGGCTATCAGTCATTGCCCCAGGAGTTTCAAAATATCTTTTTTAGGACTATGTTACAAGGTGTTTTCTTGATTAGGTCCTGCTGAGTTTTTGCAGGATGGGTTTGAATTAGAATTTGGAAATCAGTAATTTGTCTTGACTCCATCAGAAGAAACTTCTGAGTTAAACATATATAGTGGGCTAATAAGATCTTGCATGAAATTGCTAATTTTTATTTGGAACTATATTGTTAGCAATTTTTTTTAAAGCTGTAGTGGATTACATCCTTCTGCAGCATCCTGCTGCTTCTGTAGCAGCATGGAGGCTCTTCCTTCCATCTCAGTGTGAGAGCAGAGGAGCTTCAGTGCCTCCTGTGTCTGGTGCACATTCCCAGCTGTGTTAGCCCAGGATATTTTTTGGATATGGGGCTGCTTGGCAAAGAAATAGGGTGTGGAAATCCTCTCACCAAAAGGGTCAGTTCTGAGTTCCTGGCTGTCCCAGTAACTGAGCATGTTGTATCCCAGCACCCCCGTGCTTCCCGGGGCAGAGGAAAAGGTGTGCAGGGTTTTTAGACTTCAAAAAGAGAGAAAGGAGAACTCCCCTTTAAACCTCACACAGCAAAAACATTACAGGGATAAACTCATGTAGGTTTTCATGTGAGCCCCTGACTCAGTGCCTTGTCAGTGCTCTTGGAGCATCCTGAGGCTGGGTCAGGTGGGGAATTCAGAGCTGCTCCTTTGGTCAGACCATCACCATGGAAGTGTCTTTGCTTGGAAAGAGTTCTGATCTTCCTTTCTGCTCCCACAGTGGGAGAGGATCCCTGTGACTTGGAGCAGCCCACCTGCCCTGCCCTTTGTCTTACAGTGCCTGTCAGCCTCACACAAACCCCACAGTGTGATTTTTACAACTGCTCTGTGCTCTCTTGCTGAGAGTTTTCAGTTTTCCTGTGCCCAGTTGTCAGTGGAGTCCAGAGAAAGTTGTTTTTACCTGGTGGGTCCAGCCCCTTCCCAGGTGCTTCCATGTGAACCAGAGCCCCATGAGGGGCTGTTCCCTGGGCCTGGGGGGTCTTCAGCAGGTGCTGATCCTGCTCTCAGACATTCAGTGACTTGGAAATTCCCCATCATCCAGGACTCTTACAGTACATGGGATTCCTGGAGTAATCACAGCTTGTCTTTATGGATTTGAATGGAGGGGAAAACACTTGTGTTCACTACACTCAGAGCATCTTATTTCTGCTGCAGCTCCCTTTACACTGATGGGGTGCTGTAAAAGGGGACTTGGGAAGGCTAAATTTTCATTTATGTTCATTTAGAGCCCTTTTACACTCCCTGAATGATGTGTCAGGGAGGCTGACAGCCTCCTTTGCCCAGCCCCAGGGTAAAGAGGGATGGTGTGAAACCTGCACTCACTGAAAGCAATAGCAGAGCTGTCACTGGCTCCCAGGAGCACCAGATTGGGCCAGAAGCGTGGTCACAGCAGAATATTCATCACAGTTTATTCTCTTCCCACATCCAGATGCCATTTGCATTGTCAAAACACTGTCACAGATAACTGAAAGGATTTCTAGCAGGAATTTCAGAGCATCCCTTTCCCGTTCTCCCCAAAAGTCCCACGGCTGTCCCCGTGCAGCCTCTCTGGATCTCTCATGGGGGAGTTGGCAGCGCTTGGGAAGCACAAGAAAATCCCTGACTGCTTAAAGCAGGGGAGGAGGCAGGGACAAAACTTCACAGAATTCACAGAATGACTGGGTTGGAAGAGACCTGAAAGATCATCGAGTCCAGCCCAGCCTCAGCACCCCAACTCAACCCTGGCACCCAGTGCCACATCCAGGCTTTGTTAAACACACCCAGGCATGGGGACTGCACCACCTCCCTGGGCAGCCATTCCAGAACTTTATCACCTTTCTGGAAAAAGCTTTTTCCTGATATCCAGCCTGTATTTCCCTTGGTGCAGCTTGAGACTGTGTGCTCTGGTTGTGTCAGTGCTGCTGCAGAAAGAGCCCAGGCCCAGCTGAGCACAGGCACCTTTCAGGAGCTGTGCAGAGTGATGGGGGCAGCCCTGAGTCTCCTTTGCTCCAGGCTGAGCACCCCCAGCTCCCTCAGGGATTCCTCTCAGGGTTTGTGTTCCCAGCCCTTCATCTCCAGGGCTCTGTCACAGAGCTGTTTCTCTGGCCAAGGCTCCCTTCTTTGGTTGGTGTTTTTAGCTTGAGGTGTGACTTTGCTGTCCTGGGGTGATTACCTCAGCCAGGTGTCCTGGGAGCTCAGTCCCTGCACTGCAGCCCAGGGGTGATATTTCAGCCTCAAGAATCAAAGATGATCAGAAGAGCACCACAGGCAGCGTTGTGTGATGTTTTCCCTTTTAATCAATGGTGAGGAAAAAGGGAACATGTTGTTGCTCATCTGTGTTAATTTAAGAACCCACACACACCCTGCAGCAGTCGGGGTCAGGCTGGGCATTTCCTCAGCTGGAAATCAAACCCATTTCACTCCAAGGGGAAGGAGTTCACTCAGAAGCAAACAGGACCTGGGGTTTAGGAGGAAGGGCTGCACTGGCAGGGTGGCTCCAGGCCAGAGCTCTCCCTGCCTCCCTGGAGCAGGTTCCCTCCCCCAGCAGAGCTTCCCTGGCTGTGGCTCACACCTGGATGGGGCTGCAGGCAGGACAGAGGCCAGCTCCTCCCTCTGCAGAGGTGACACTCAGCCAGTGCCACTGGGCTTTGGGATTGACATGCACGCACAGTGAGGCAGGAGGGTGGATGGACAGAGGGTGAAGGAGTAAATGATGTGTGAATGCAGCTTTCTCTCTCTGGGGCAGAGCGAGCAGCTCTGCTGGGGCTGAGATGCCTCTCAGTGCCAGGCTGCCCTCTCAGAGCTCCCTGGAGTGCAGTCCCTGCATGTGACCCCAGGCTGAGGAACAGGCAGGAGCAGCACTGCTGGAATTAGCAGGAGAAGCAGTTTGCCTTGCCCTTTCCCAGTGGAGAGGGCTGTGGAAAAGGGACATTTCCTCTCATCACTCCAGGCTGGCCCTGCCCCACCTTTGCTGGAAACAGGAGAATTCCTGACCTCGCTTGGCATCACCAGGCAGATCTTGGGCAGATTTTTTTGGGAAGGCAAAAAGAAGAACTCATATTTCTAGTTTGCTGGTTAAGCTAAAAAAAGTTTAAAAAAAAAAAAAAAAAAAAGGAACAGTTTTTGCGTTTGACCAGGCAGGACACATAGAGAAATGATTTTTGTGTGTAGTAAAGAACCCCGGGAGTGCAAACATGGCTTCATTTTGTTATTTGCAGCTCAGAGTACTTTGAGAATGACCAGTTTTGTTTTGCTTTAGGAGCCAGTTCCAAGAGGATTTTTTTCCCCTCTTCTTTGTGTGTTTTTTTCTTTTTCTGTGTGAACCACATGCACACACAATAATTAACCAGTGAAGAAGGTCAGAAAGGAAGTGACTGGGGAAGATGTACTTTAAACATAGACATTCATGAGGCTGTGGGCTGTAATTAACTGGAATGTTTGTCTGAGGTTCCCAGGTTACATGTTGAATATTAGATAAGTTATTAAAGAGGCAGTTTTTTATTTGTCCTTTTAATTATCAAAGCTTTAATGGCTCTTCAGCTCTACCAAATTAATATTTTTTTTAACGTTCGGGGAATATTTATTTCTCTTGTTTTGATGGGGTTTGGTATCACACCAGCATTGCTTTAGGTCAGAAATAGTGCTCAGGGTTACAGTGTAACATGGGCTGCTGGTCATGACCAGTTTGTCATGGACAAACAGCCTTTGGGAATGCAGGAGGAGGAGAAGGCAGGTGTGTTCATAGAGTGATGGGATGGTTTGGGTTGGAAGGGACCTTAAAGCTCACCCTGTGGTCAGGGACACCTTCCACCAGAGCAGGGGTTATTTGTTTTAGGGAAACTGGGAACCTCTGGGAGGAACCAGTGAGGAAGCAGCCCTAAGAGAAGTCAGCTGAGATACTTGCTCAGTGTAGAAATACTCATTTGGTTCTCCAAAGGCTCTGGTCCTTCTCTGAGTGAGTGATCAGGGTGAAGCACATCTGCTGAAAGGTGATTCCCAACTGGAACAACTCTAGAAAAGCCATTGGGTGATCAGGGGAGTCCAAAGGGGACCCCTGGCAGGTAGAAAGGAGTGGGAGAGAGCTCTTGAACCTGCTCATGCTGCCACAAACCCAGAGAGGGATAGATCACCCCTGAATACATCTGGAGATCAGGTTACACGAGGAGATGGTTTCTGAGTGGCAGAGGCATGATGCTTTCCCTGGGGAAGTGGTGTCCAGAACCTCTGTGAATGCAGAGGCACAGAAAGGAGCCAGCCTGAGCTGTGGGTTGGGCTCCAGGCTTGGAATGAACAGTGACTCCTGCAGACTCCACTCAGGAATTCTGGGGTTTACACAGTGCCCATTAACTTCACATGGGAAGAGTTTTGATGGGTGCTGCTGAAAGCTGGAGAGGCAGGAGTGCTTCAGACTAGAGAGCAATGCTGGTTCCTTGGTGAAACCCATGGGAGCTTCAGTTCTGACAGGCTGTGGTTGTGTGCTTTGGGGGAATTTTCACAATCCAGTGAGGTTATGGATGGGGCAGCAGCAGAGCTGAGCAGTGCCACCCTTTGTGGCACCACATTCCCTCCCCTGTTGGACCTCAGAGCTGCTCAGGTTCTGAGGAGGAGCCAGCACAGCTGTGCTTCCACAGCTGGGGACAGGTCCCCTCCTCTGGCTGGACTTCCCATCTGTAAACAATGCCTCTTGAAAATGGGGAAGGGTTTTTAGGTTTCCCTGCTGTGCTGGGCTCTATGTGTGCCTCCTCAGGAGTGCCACAAAACCCAGCAAGTGAGAGCCTGGTGCAGAGCAGAGCCCTTGGGGACAAGCTTGTCCATGCCCAGCCACAGCTCCATGTGTGCTTTCCATGCCAAGCAGCCATTTTAATGCATTCCACATTTCCCTGCAACAGCCAGCAGCACACATGGTTTGCTCTCACGTGTGTCTGTGTGTGCACACGTGGTGGGAGCAGGGACATGGCTTTTCCTGGGTGTTCCCTGTCCCCAGCAGGACAGAAGCCACCCACCAGAAGTGAAAACATCAGCTCCTGTGGATAAAGGCAAACATGAAGGAAATGAGTTCTTGCAGTCAGAACACCTAAAACTTGATTTTTTTTCCCCCTCCTGCAGTCTACTTTTTAAAAAGACAAAATAATGCTTCCTCTAGCTGATCTTATGTCCATCCTCTGGCCTGAGGAAACATCTGCTCCCCATGGCAGCCTCAGTTGTCCCAGCCAGTTCCCTCTTAGAGTTCCCTTCTCTGCCACTGACAGCAGCTGCCTCCATTCCTGCCCAGCAGCAATCCCAAAGGCAGGAGCCCATCCTGGTGTCCAGGATTAGCTCAGGACAGGTTGAACCATCTCCTTGGCAGGATTTTAGCAGCTCATGTGCTGTTCTAATAAGCAGCACAGTCCCCCTGATGAGATCAGGAGTCTCTCAGCCACGAGGATGCTCAAAGATCACTGATACAGCAGAAAATAAAATCCCCCCAGTCCTTGCAGGCTGTTCATTGCCTTATGGGCTGGTTAGTGCCTCCTTGGAGCTGGGAGTTTGCTCTGGGAGCCAGAGCTGCCAGCAGGGCTGTGATGTGGTGAATGGCTCTCTTGGTGGGTTTGTCACTAATAAACTGGGTGTTGACTCCTGGAGAGCAGCATTTGTGTTGTGAGGTCCTGCAGGCCAGGGCTACTCAGCAGCTTTTCAGCTACAGAGCTTTTTTTGTGGAAGGAATCTGGGTTTTGGTTTGCTTTTGGAACAAAACCATTTCCACCCTGCTCAGAGGCTGGGCTGTCCCTGCTGAGAGGAGCTGCAGCTTCCTGCTGGGATGCAGGATGGAGAGTGGGCATGCCATGGTGGGGCTGGGCCTGTGGCCCTGTGCTCAGACAGCCCCTGGCCAGCAGCATTTCCTCCCTTGTGCTCCTCGTTCCCCCTCCAGGTGGCTTTACCCACCTCTTGTGTTTTCAGCCTTACCAGAGACAATGTGGCTCTTTGGCCAGAATTGGTTTTCCATGGAGGCTCACGGCTTTCACCCTCCAGGCATGGAAGGGCTGCTCTGTGCTTTCCACTCCTGGTGAGGAAATTCCCCAGTGGTGGAATTTCTGTCTGGCAGAGACACGAGGCTCTGTGCCAGTGCTTCCTCTGCTTGTCACCTTTACCTTTCCTACACAGGAAGGGAAACACCTTTTTGTTCTGAGCCAGTCATTTGTTTCCTGGTCCTTTGTCTGACTGTGATTTCAGACCCCAAAAATAGGCAGAGGGATGAAAATGCAGAGTACAGGAGCAGCTGTGTGACCAGGAACTGCTGGAGGGTGAGGAGAGCTCTGGAGAAGAGCTTTCCTTGGAAGAGCCTGCTGGGAACAAGTTCATTTGTGCTCAGGGTCACGTGCATCTTATTGCCACAGATGTGCACAGAGGAGCAGTTCACAAAGGGGAAAAAAATAATTTAATTGCTGTTAAAAATGTGTATGTGCAGCCTTGTGAGGGCTTTGTGATTCTGTGAGTTTGGTATGTTCCTGGTGGGCTGTGACAGGCTCAGTGCAGTGAGCAGTGTGTGCTTCCATTCCAGCAGTTGTTATTTTTGCCAGTCTCTCCAAGCCCACTGGTGAGTGGGGTGTGCATTTGCTCCTTGCTGGGTGTGCTGTGCCTTGGAGAATCCATGGGCTGTGCTCACCCTGGGTGCCCCTGGGGGTTCATTCAGCATTCCCTGCTGGGAGCTGCTGCTGCTCACCACCAACTCCACCTGCACTTCCTCTGGGAGAATTCCCCAGCCTCTTGCAGGATGGGGAATTTGCTCTGTTTGTTTGATGGCCCAGGTGGCTGTGCCCCATGCCATGTCCCTGCAGGGGTAGCTGTGTCCCTGTGTCTGGTTCCATTGCAGCACACAGGGGTGGCTGTGCCCCATGCCATTCCCTGCAGGAGTAACTGTGTCCCTGTGTCTGGTTCCATTGCAGCACACAGGGGTGGCTGTGCCCCATGCCATTCCCTGCAGGGGTAACTGTGTCCCTGTGTCTGGTTCCATTCTGTCACACTGGGGTGTGTGCCCATGCCCATGCCATTCCCTGCAGGGGTAACTGTGTCCCTGTGTCTGGTTCCATTCTGTCACACAGGGGTGGCTGTGCCCCACGCCCATGCCATTCCCTGCAGGGGTAACTGTGTCCCTGTGTCTGGTTCCATTGCAGCACACAGGGGTGTGTGCCCATGCCCATGCCATTCCCTGCAGGGGTAACTGTGTCCCTGTGTCTGCTTCCATTGCAGCACACAGGGGTGTGTGCCCATGCCCATGCCATGGCCCTGCAGGGGTAACTGTGTCCCCGTGTCTGGTTCCATTGCAGCACACAGGGGTGTGTGCCCATGCCCATGCCATGGCCCTGCAGGGGTAACTGTGTCCCCGTGTCTGGTTCCATTGCAGCACACAGGGGTGTGTGCCCATGCCCATGCCATGGCCCTGCAGGGGTAACTGTGTCCCTGTGTCTGGTTCCAGTCTGTCACACTGGGGTGTGTGCCCATGCCCATGCCATTCCCTGCAGGGGTAACTGTGTCCCTGTGTCGTTGCAGGACCGTGGCAGCCGAGGTCAGGAAGCAGATCTCGGGGCAGTATGGAGGCTCCCCGCAGCTCCTCAAGAACCTCAACATCGGAGGCAGTGTCTCTCATCACACCACTGTAAGTCATGCCTGCAGCTCAGGCTGCTCTCCACACTCACTGCACCACTGGGAGGAAGCTGCTCTGCTGACAGGCTGTTGATGTGAGAGGCTCTGCTAACACCAAGGACAAAATTCCATGCAAAACCCACTGATTTTGGGGATTTCTGTGCTGCAGATCAGTTGTTGTGGCTGGGAAACTGTGTTTCTGCAGAATCTTTGTAGGACAAGGGGCTTTCTTGTTCAGATATTGGTTGTTTTATCCCCAAACAGCCTGCATTGAGCATTAAATTCCATGTGTGTGTGTGGTTCTCTGCATGGAGAGCTCTTTGCAAGCTCCTGCACTTCAGGGTGCTGTTTTCCTGTCCTTGTCACCCTGCAGAGCAGGTCCACAGCAACTCATCTGCTCTTCTGAAGTATTTTAAATATTATTGTGCAAGCTGAGTGTGGCTATTCTTGTATTTACTTACAAGTTTACAGCCCACTTTGAAGAGCTGCATTGTCACAATCACCCTTTCTGAAGTCAGACTTTCTTGCATGGCCTACCAGTAACCTTCCGGATTTATTGTGGTAAACATTTCAAGAGCGCAACAAACTTTTTCAAGCTGGAAATGTTTGATTTGGGGTTTCACTTCAGGTCACAGCAGTTCCTTTTGCTGCAGTCAACTTGGAAAATAAATATTAGAGCATCTTGTTTTCTTCAGAGAGGGGTGGTTAGGTCAGGCAGGGCTGGAAATGCGCCCTGATTTTGATGGTCTGTGCAAGTGTTGTGAGTTTACAAGAGTTCTTCTCTCTGGAGTGGGGTCCTGTAGTGTTTCCTCATTTCCTGGTGTTGTGGGGATGAGTCCATGGGAATTCCCTCTGCTTCATGTGCAGTGTAACCTGTTAAAGCTTCCTCCTGTGGGGCACAGAGGTGTCCTCTGAGCTGAGTGTCACCTCAGAAGGGACCTCCAGGCTGAGCTCTGGCTCAGAGCAGTGACTGCACTGCAGGCACAGGTTTCACCTCTGGGGTCTGGCTGTGCCAGGGGCACTGGGGATGGAGGAGGGCTGGAATTCTGTCCTGTCCCAGGAGCTCAGGGAGAGCAGAGGGCTGCTCTGTCAGCAGCAGCCTGGTGGGGACTGGGCAGGTTAATGAGAGGAGGGTTAATGAGAGCTGCTGCCCAGGCTAATGCCTTATCTCAGTGCCTCTGCTGGGCTGTGCAGTGATAATGCAAAGCCCTGACTTGGCAGTTCTGGATGGTCTTTTGCATAATCCAGCATTAGGGCAGGGAGGGTCCCCTGCTATTAGCTGGAGTGTGGAGCACTCAGGGTCATTGACTCCACTTCTCTGCAGCCTGGGCAGCTGAGGAGTGCACTCCCATTGGAGATCCATCCCAGGAACTGCTGGGCTCCCTTGGCCCACCTCGGTTTTATCTTGGAAGGAGTTGGCTGAATTGTCTTTCTGCTCTCATCAAGTGAGATGTCTTCTGTGAGCCTCTCCAGCTGCTCCTCACCCAGCCATGTTTTTCATCAGGTTTTCCTTGTATCACCTCCTTTCACTCTGAATTACCTTTTTTCTGCTTTTTCCTCCTATTCCTGAGGTTTTTCCATTCTGCCACCAACCAAGTACTCATGCTCAAAGCTTCAGTCCTGTTGATCTTCACATGTAATTTTTGATACAGGATCAGACTTGTTGGTCATGGTATCATCAGTAGCTCTCATTACCCTGTTGCCCTGGTGTTTGCTAGTAAATATATGCAAGGATCTATAAAAATGCTGGAAAAGGTCATGCTGGCTGGAAGCAGGCTCTGAGCTTTTCCTATCAAGCTGCATTGTGTGATGGCTGCTGTGATAAGCTCCAGTTTGTCACATTAAATTGGGTGCTGAGCAGAGATGCTCTGCAGAAGCCTGATTAACATGGGGTGATGGTTTGTAGGAGATAGTCTGTAGGAAAAGTCTATTTAGTTAAGTCATGAGTCTGTATCCTGAGGCTGCATAATGCAACAGAGGTTTGCTTGTCTGAATTTTGGGTTAATTTCTCTCCCTGAGGCATCCGTCAGGATCTGCTGTGCCTGCCTGGCCTGGTTTGATAATCAGCATTATGCAGAGGGAAAGCATTGCTGTGTGAAGCTGGAAAAGTTCACTTCTGTGTAGCCACACTGGTTTAAAAGCCTAAAGTAGGGCATGTAGTGTGGGAGTGAGTAGGAAATTCCTGCTGAGATGGTGTGTGGTTGAGTTGCAGTATCTCCACAATGGCAGCTGGCTGGGATGGGGAGCTCCAGCCTGCCAGAACTGCAGAATTATTTGGCCAATGCTCTCAGGGATGCACAGGGTGGGATGGTTGGGGTTGCCCTGTGCAGGACCAGGAGCTGAAGTGGGTGATCCCTGTGGTTCCCTTCCAGCTCAGGATATTCCATGATCCTGTGACTCCAGTGATTGTGCAGGTGTGGTCTCTCATGCCCACCTTGCTCACTGTGCTGGGAATTCTGCTCCAGGAAAGGTCAGCACTGATGCTTTGTGTGAGAGTCTCACCAGTCCAGTGGAGGTATTTTGTGGAGAAATGGAGTTTTTGTGAATGAGGAGCCTTCAGCACCGTGCTTGCTTGGGCCTTGTCAGCTGGGGCCAGTGCAGGGATGTTCCCCACTCCCCAGGCCTGCCCTGGCTGAACCTGGGATGAATGCAAAAACCTGGCAGCTGAATTTTAGCAAGTCTCTTCCCTTTTGCCTCACAAGCAGCAGACAAAATGCTGCCAGAACTGTTTCTAATTTGGTATCTGGTAGAGCTGGGGAGAAGACGCTGCTTTCAAATGAGTTTATTATTGTCAGCCTCCACCCTTCTGCCACTTTAGGAGCAGCTGATTTTAATTGCACATTCCTCAAACCCCAGACACAGGTCCAAGGCCCTGAGAGGCTTTTCCTGAGTAACCCAATGTGCCAGGCTGGGATCCTGGCAGGATCCTGCAGCTCTGAGCTTTTTCTTTTTGCAGCCCACAGCAGAAGGCACTGACAGTTTGTTACTGGGAAATGGGAGCTGTGAGCTCAGAGAGCTCCATGAAGGAGGGTTTATTTTTTTTAAGTTATTTTTGCCAGTCTCTCCAAGCCCACTGGTGAGTGGGGTGTGCATTTGCTCCTTGCTGGGTGTGCTGTGCCTTGGAGAATCCATGGGCTGTGCTCACCCTGGGTGCCCCCAGAGGTTCATTCAGCATTCCCTGCTGGGAGCTGCTGCTTCTCACCACCAACCCCACCTGCACTTCCTCTGGGAGAATTCCCCAGCCTCTTGCAGGATGGGGAATTTGCTCTGTTTGTTTGATGACCCAGGCTGTTTACTATGGGCCATTATAATCCCTCATGACTAACCACTTTCTTTTCTTCCCAAGTTTGTTTTTTTCTGTGCAGCAGCTCCTGGTGCTCAGTTAACTCTGTCTGCTGGAAGAAGATAAAGACTTATAAAATCTTGGATTTTTTTTTTTTTCACTTTTGAGTGCCAAGGATAATAATTGAAATTTTTTTTGGTTGTCATCCAAAACTTGATTGTTTTTCTTCCCCAGAAAAAGTTCTCTTAATTTTTAAAAATCTCTTCAGGTCTTTTTTCTATTCCTTTACATCTTTAGAGGTATATTTAATGTTTGGACATGGTGCAGAGGTCTGGTTGACAAGATGGTGTTCAGTCAAAGTTTGGGCATGGATTATCTTGGAGGACTTTGCCAACCTTAATGATTCTGTAATTTAATTAGGAGAGCAGCTTTTTACTGAACTTGCAAATAAGCAGAGTGAACGTACATTCAGTTGTTTTATAGAAAAATCACAGCTTTTTCCAAGGGATTGGGTGTGATATTTCCTGCTTTTTGATGTATGTTACAGCAGAGATGATTGTTGGTATGTAAAGGAACACTGTTATAAGAGATGCTAATTAGTCTGGGAATAAAGGGGTCTGGATTCTTGGATGTGATCTGATCTGACCAGGGCTGCTCTCAGCACTTCATTTTCTCCTGTAAAATGAAGGTGCTGACATTTACATATCTCTGTAAAGCACTGCTGGCTTTATGGGCATTATCTGGGCTAATTGAGCCTTTGTCTTGGATTTATTGGATGTCAGACTTTGGCCATGTATTCAAAGATAGCATCTAATTATTCAGCAAGAGAATATAGGTTCCTTTGTACATTTCCATTGTTTATTTTAATGTAATTTAGGAGAAGAAGAAAAGGTGATTTGTGCAAATGAATGGCAAGCACAGCAAAGGAAAACATGACACTGTCCTGTGTGGCACTGAGAGGGCATTTTGGAGCGCTCAGAGCCAAGTAATTTTATCACCAAAAATTGCAAAGGAGAATGAGCCAAGTCTTTGTGCTGTCTCAGGGCTGATGAAGGCTGCAGGGTGCCTCCCATTATTTGTATTTCCTGCAGGTTTTGCCCTGCCTGGCTGGATGGTTTATCCTCATCAGGCAGGGGAGGATGGGAGAGGCATCCACATCCTCTGCCTGCCTCTCCCCTTGGGGCTGCTCACAGTCAGCTCTGCTCTGGTGCAGGCACTTTGTGTGGCTCAGGAAAGTGCTCCCATGCCATGGCACAGGGCAGCAGTGAGCCTGTGGCACAGGGCAGGGGTGTTTTACCTGCTCAGGTGACTCTGCTGCCCACTGGAAGTCTCTGCAATAACTTCAGCAGTGTTAGCAGAGATCAATACTCTTAACTAAATAGTGTTATAGCAAGTAGTTGTTAACAAACAGGCTGGGGGTGCTCGCCTGGAGAAGAGAAGGATCCAGGGAGAGCTCAGAGCTAATTCCAGAGCCTAAAAGGCTCCAGGAGAGCTGGAAGGGACTGGGGACAAGGGACAGGACACAGGGAATGGCTGCCACTGCCAGAGGTTAGCTGTTAGGGGAATTTCTTTGCTCAGAAGGTGCTGAGGCCCTGGCCCAGGCTGCCCTGGGGCTGCCCCATCCCTGGCAGTGTCCCAGGCCATGGGACAGCCCTGTCATCCCTCCCTGCAGGGCAGAAGGTGTCCCCTGGGAGCTGAGAGGTGCCAGTGCCAAGGATTTCCCACTCAGGAGAGCATCTCTGTGCTTGGCAGGGCTCAGGGCCACCAGGCTCTGCCTCTGTGAGCCCCAAGGGCCTGGAGGGCTCCATCTCTCCTGGCCTAATGTAACATTTCTGCCAAAAGTGGGAAATCTGTGATTTTTCTGCAGTCTCTGGTCAAACTGTTTGGCTTTTTCATTTCTCTGTCGCTGTCTCAGTTTCTGCTTTCATTTTTGTCACAATTTGTCAGAGGGAGACTCTCCAAGATGAGTCTCAGCACTTGCATTTTCGGTGTCAAAGTCTTTGTGTTCTCCAAATACTCTTGGTGAAATTACACAGTTCTTACTCATCAAGGTCTTGTCTTCTTACCCGTCCTTGGAGGCATAACTCGTGTCTTCTAGGGTTGTTAAGAAATTGCTTTAGTATTCCCAGATAACTAATTAATCTCTGATTAATATTAATATTTCTATACCCAAATGGCTTTCTACATTAGCAGCCAGTTATCACAGCAAATAACCTGGCACTATTTGTACATAAAGCATCTCACTGGTTTTGGGACTGGCTGTTACTTGTTACATGTAGGATCCTTCTTTAGCCAGGTATATTTGTAATTATTTCACAGAATCCCAGACTGGTTTGGGTTGGAAGGACCTTGGAACTCCTTCCACTGTCCCAGGGTGCTCCAAGCCCTGTCCAACCTGGCCCTGGACACTTCCAGGGATGGAGAATCCATTTCCTTTCATTAGAGGCTTTTTCTAAATCAAGCACTGTGATAGAATTTTGACACACACTGCAGATCTCACAAAATGCAGATCTTAAAACTGAATGTTTTCAGGTTTAAAAATGGAGGCTTCAGACACAGAGAATGCTTACAGCCATTTTTGGGGCAGGTTTGCAGTCTGGAAATGAAGGAATTCCATCAGCTGTGGTGATGCCATCCCACAGAACACCGTGCACAAGCAGGAGCAAGAGGCAGGGCAGGAGATAGGGAGCTGCATTCCAGAGGCAGTGGGGAGGTAATGACTGCACTTATGGCTGGGGAGGTGTCACCATCCCTGCTGAGCCTGGGGAGCTGCCTGTGGTTGATGGAAAGCAGAGATTGCCTTGGAATCCCCTTGGTTCATTTGAATATTTCCATCTATTATAAATGCAGCCAAAAAATGAAATGCAGGAGTTCTCTGGGCTCACCAGGCATCAGGAGCATGGGTTTTCTGAAATGCAGCGATGGCAGCAGACAAATGTGTGAGTCTTTGAATTTGGATCCATTTGGGTTATTTTTGGAGTGCTTAGTTGAAAGAAAATGTCATTTTTGCAAGTAAAACATGTTTTTTCATTACTTGAGTGTTGTCAGTGGTTAATATTACACTGCTCATGTTTCACTCTTAGAGTGACTTGCCTGTAGTTCACACTTAAAAATAAATCCACTGCCTCTGTTTAGCAAGCTCATTTCTTTCTACTGTTACCTTCTTTAACCTGCCTGCAAATTGTAATTTTTTTTTTAGCATATTACGTTCTCAGATTTATTCTGAGTCCCTGCAGTACATCAGATTTGACTCCTGTTCCCTGAGATCCCAGTATCCCTTGAAGGGTGACAGGATTTTGCCCCAGCCAGCACAGGCCATCTGCATTCCCGAGTGCTCAGCAAGGGCAGTGCCTGTTTGCCCTGGAGACCCAGAGATAGGCTGGGGCTCAGCTTTGAAATGTTAATCTGCTGCTTCTGTCCTTCCAAGATTTTGCCCAGGGAAGGCAGTGGGTGGGAAGTTGGTATTAATTTAGAATTTGGAGCTTTGGCACAATCTGTTGCGGTTTTAGCACGTTATAAATCGCTTAATACTTAAGGAGGTACAGAAGTTAAGATGGAACTTTGTCCTGGTTTCAAAATTGGCAAGAAATATCACCCTGATTTTGAAGAAGTGCTTTAGCTGCCAAGTAAAAATAGCAGTCAGGATCCTCCCTGTGATGAGGAGCTCTCTGCAAGGTTAATTTTTCAAGGTCCCTTATGGGATCCTCACAGGGAGTTCTACTCCCACACAGGAAGGAGGCAGGAGGAGCAACCTTGCACACTTTGCCATTGTCATTTTTACAGAGCCCTCAGTTGTGCTGATCCCCACAGGGGCTGGGCTCTGCCCTTGGGAATGATGCATCTTATTTGAGCCAAAAGGGAAATTGGGCTTGGACTGGGCCACAGCTGTTGGGTTCAGACCCTTGTTGTGCCAGATGCATCCTGCCAAGCTGCCATGCCATAACCTCTCAGTGCTCCTGGGGCTCCCTCCCTGGGGGATTGGACAGCCTGGGAGGGCAGAGGTGAGGGAGGGAGGAGGAAATGGGAGGGAATGTTGTTTTCCATGGCTGTGCTGTCATACACAAGCTGGAAGAGTCTGCAGGGTCCTAGCAGGGATTTGAGTGTGTCGCTTGCAATCCCCTGTGCCCAGCTGGCTCTCTGGGGAAGGGATGGGCTGAAGTCCTCCAGGCAAACCTGGGAATGCCTGTGGATGTCAGGGCACTGTATTTCAGTCAGTTCCTGTGAGATGGAGACAATAATTGTCCCTTTTTCTGCCCTAGTTGTTACTGAGCTGCTGGGCAGTGCCCAGGATCTTGAGCCTTCAGCTACCTGCACAGTGCAGGTCTTGTACAAACCTGACCTCTGCATTGTATTTTTTGTTTCCCTGTGTGAGCTTGCCCTGGGTGTAGCTTTCCCTGCACTTTATCCCTTTGTTCCCTTTGTTATCCCTTTGGGATGCCTGGCTGCAGTAGTGAAGGTTTGTGTTACCCTCCATGGAGTGATGCCACATCCCCTCTCTGAGGCTCCTGCAGATTTGTGCAGGTGCTTTTGGAAGTGATGATGATGATGATGATGCAGGTAGGTGCTGAAAAGGAGGAAATAAATAGGAGAGAGACATGTGCACTAAATCTCCACAAAAATACAATGTTTGCTGTCTGGAGAAGGGCAAAGTCGATAGGAAAGGCAGTTTGATTTTCCAGCTTTTAAGGGGATGTAACAGTGAAGAATAACACAACCTTAAAGAAGGAAGCTCGAGTGTCCCCACTGCAGGAGAGCTGTAAACCTGTGAAATAGGGCTTTGTCCTGCAAGTGCTGAGAGCCAGAGCTGCAGCAGCACAGCTGCACCTCTGGAAACTGCCTGTTCAATGGGCCAGAGCAGCCAAATCAAGGCTGCTGTCTGAATTAGCTGATTGGACATGTCTGTGCTCAGGTTAAGGACATGCAGAATTGGTATTTTTAATGTATATCTGTTTCCAGGTGGGGGGTTTGATTGGGGTTAGGGTAAGTCTGAGAGAGGGAGTCCTGTGTGATTTGTTCTGTGCTTTGAGTTTATCAGTGCTCTGATAAACACAGTGTTTGTGCTGCCAGGGAGCAGGTTATGCCCCTCTTACTCATCCTCAGCTGCCCTTTCTCCCCACATTGTCCCCCTGTAGATTTTAATGGCACAGAACAGTGCTTGCCATGAGTGAGGTGGCAGTGCCTGATCCTGGGATAAAAACTGAGTGAAAACCGGGTTAGGGAATTGTCCAAAATTTCATCTGTAATTACAGCCTGCACAAAATCAAAGGGTATTTTTTTAAAGAGCAGCAATTCTGGGAGCAGCATTCCTCTGCATATTTTTAAGCATGTATTTGCTGTTAATTTACATTATTCTATGGTCCTGGTGGGGAAGATGCTCAGGGCTCTTGCAGACTTTGTTTTCTGGAGGGTCTTAATAAACTCAACAGAAATGGAGCCCCTGGCAAGGATTTCCTGCAGTAGCACTCCAGTATTCCCCATCAGGTTTATTAGGGGAGACCACACTGGAGCCTTTCAGCCCTGAAAGGGGGCTTAGAAAAAATGAGAGTGACTTTTTACACAGGCAGACAATGATAGGGAGAATGGTTCCAAACCAGAAGAGGAGAAATTCAGATTAGATACTAATAAATTCCTCCCTGGCAGGGTGGGCAGGCCCTGGCACAGGTGCCCAGAGCAGCTGGGGCTGCCCCTGGATCCCTGGCAGTGCCCAAGGCCAGGCTGGACATTGGGGTTTGGAGCCACTTGAGATACTGGAAGGTGTCAGGATTGAAACAAGATGAGCTTTAAGGTCCTTTCCTGCAAAACCACTCTGGGATGCTGGGATCAGTTGCTAGGTGGTCTGCATGTTTGCAAATACTTGACTGGCGTTGTCCTTCTGCCTTGGGAAGTCCAGTGAGGAAGAGCTGGCTGTGTTTTGTGAAGGAGACCCCTCTGTTGCTTCCCTGGAGCCACCAGGAGGAATGGAGAAGGTTTTCCTGGGAGCAGGATGAGGATTGCACTGAAGGTGGCCAGCAGGGCTGTGGGGAGCCCAGCTTTATCCTCCTCAGCTGTTGCCCCTTCCTGCTGCAGCAGATTTCAAACCTTTTCCCGTGCAGCTGACAGGACCGGCACTCCTTTGGTGGTTGGGATCAGCTGTGGCCCAGTGGCAGCTCCTGCAGGCCAGGGCAGTCAGCTCTTGCTTGTCCTGGTGCCACAGGGGCTCAGCTGGGCTGGAGGTGAGATGGCAGAGCAGGTTCTGCTCCCCCAGCAGCAGTGAGCGGGGTTGGGATGATGGGGTTGGGCCACCTGCTCTTTACCTGAGCTTGTCCAGCTGCTTCAGTGGGCACGTTCCACCTGATGGGTTTGTGTGGCAATTCCAGGTGGCTGATGCTTTGCCCAAGTAACACAGGAACAACCCTTGGTTATTTTGTGTGTCCTTGTCCCCATCCAAGCCTTTGGGGCAATGCTGGAGCATGGAGCAGCGCTGGGGAAAGGTTAAACCATCGTCAGCAAGAGCCTTGAGAGGAGCTCTTGTGGTTCTGTTCACACATGGGGACATCTTTCAGGTTCATTTCCCTTTTGGTGCATTTATTCATCTTTCTTGCCTCCTCCTCCTCTTTCATCACTTCTTCCCCCACAAATATCTGAAGCCCAAAATAATGTTCTTGCCTTTTGTCTGCCAATAGTCTGACACCGAGTAGTTCCTCTCCATGGCCATGGATTTATGTTTGGCCTCTTTACTCAGGTGCTAGACAGTATTTCTGGCTGCACAGATGGTGAGTCTAACACAGACCTCTGGCTTTGACTGTTATGTTTGTTTACGTCTTCATGGTACAATAGTAACCCAAAGAGACAAAGTGGAAAATTGGGATGTGCAAATTCTGAAATGTGTGAAGGGCTTGGAACCCCCCAGGGTGCACAGAGAGCCCCTGAGCACTGCCTGCCTTTCTGGGTTGGGTGAATTTTCACTGGCATGGCCCCTTCCTTCATCTCCTGTCCAGCATATCCCAGTGCTGCTCTTGGACAAGGACAACTTGAGATGGGAAATGCAGGGATGGATGGGGGGACCTGGTGTGTTTTGGCCTGTGACAGCCTCGGTCCTGCATGTCCCTGTGAGCTCTGCATATTTATACATTTATACTGAGGCTTTTCCTCATCTTTTGTGTAATTCTGTTTATCAGGATGAGTGGGGTGGAAAGGCTGGAAGGGATGAGGATGAAGGGTAGGTTCCTGTGTGTTAGAGAATCACAGGCAAACGAGTTTGTGCAGATTAAAACACAGCACTTGCACAAGCAGCTCACTTCTGGAAGATCCCAGGTCAGAAAGAGGGATAAAAGTAATTCTTAAAATGTTAGAGCTTAAACCCAGGGTCAGCTAAACAGCTTTAAGTCATGGCCTGAGGCTTCCTTACCCCTCTGGGAGGTGCAGCATGGATGGAGCTCTGCACTGGCCAGGGGAGGATGTGAGGGGATGCTTTTCCCAGCACCTCTGCACACCCCCTGCTTCTGGAGCTTTTGCCCACGATTTTTTACTCATTTTGTTACTTTTAGCTTCATTTGCAAGGAGTCTCCAGTGCTGGGTGGTTCCTCCTCTTTGGTTCTGAGGTTTGTCAGTAGAAGGGGAGATTTGGCACAGAGCAGCAGCACTTGGGAACAAGCAGGCACCTGTGGCAATTCCTTGAGGAAAAGCTGTCACCCTCTGAGGGTCATGAGTTGCATCCTCATCCTCATGCAGGGCACCACTAATGTTGATTTTTTGGGGTTTTTTTGTTTGTTTGTTTGTTTTTGGGGGGGTTGGGATTAAATGGTGAAATGATATTTTTTTACTTGGATTCAGATGTTTATCAGTTTTCATTTATATTATAGTCTCACAAAGTGTGGGTTCTGTAGTAGTTTTCTTTAACAAGCTAAAATGGAGGTGTGTTTTTTTTAATAAGGTTTTTTGATGCTAAACTGTTTAATTAAGAAATTGTACTTAAATTATTTTTATTTTTAATTTAATAATAAACTACTCATGACTGGCAATGTGGATTTTTTTATTTAATTACACAACATTACCTAAACTCATGAAGAAGAAGATGAAGAAGAAGGTAAAAAAGAAGGACTAGCTTTTGCTCAAAAACTTCTGTCTTGGTTGATATATATTGTTATATTCTAAATTTTAAGTTTTCTCCTATGTGATATTATACACTTTTATTTAAACTATGCACTTAAATTTTAGTTCTGTTATTTTATTTTGGAAGGTTTTTTTTACGGTGTTAGGTTAAATGTAGTGTTCTTTTGGGAGTTAGTGTTTGTTAGTACAGAAAGTTTAAAACTTTTAGTAACCAGGGTTCTAGCATCACCCCTCAGTGACATTTGTCAGGGGTCTGGAGGTGCCAAGTGGAGCTGCTCTGCTGTTTGTGAGGAGCAGGGTGGGGTGGTGACATCCCAGCTGTGTGTGGCAGCAGCAGTGACAGGCTCTGCTCGTGGCAAGTGCTGCAGTGATGGAAACAGTGAAAAGTGTCTGGTTTGTGTTTTCAGAATTCTCCAGAATCTCCAAATCACATACTTTGAGTCCATTTCAAGAGTTCAGGATAAAAAGGGGGGAAAAGGTTGTGAGGTTAATGAGATGATCTTCATCTTCTTTTTGAAAGGTGTCCCTGCCCATGCAGAGCTGGTGTTTAGGGCCCCTTCCAACCCTTCTCTGATTCTTTCCATATTTCCTTACACAGAAATTAATTTGTTTGTTTTACCCAAATTACAGAATCAAATACCACATTTCCAGCCATCACTTTTTTTTTTTTTTTTGGTGAACCAGATTCTTATCTGGCAAAAAGTCACCTGGTCCAACTCCCTGACTTCCTTGGAGTCACAGGTTTCCTGCTGAAGGGTTTGCCTTGTAGGAAAATTGCAGTGTTTATTGAGGTTGGTTGTGGTAGGGAGATTCTTTCAGTATTAGCTGAGTCTTTTCCCTTGAATAAAAAGCTGATTAATTTCAGAACTTGTTGGCAATAGTTTGTAACTGGAATTTGGGATTTGTATAGCAATATTCCTGATAAGCAGAAATATTCAGAATATCTCTGAATGTTTCTGAGAAGTTTAAAACTGAAGTGCCAAGTGTTCTTTATAAAGTCATCTCCAGCACGAGCTACAGGATAGTTCCTTGTCCCACAGAAATCATCTGGATGGCAGGAAAGGGGAAGTTTCAGTCAGAAGACTGCTGAATTTGGATGTACTTTTGTGGCTCTTGTTAAAACACTCAGCCTCACTGGCATGTGCCAGGGAATTCTAGGAAATCTCTCAGTTGCTGTAGAGACAGCTTCCTCAAAACTTGTTTTTAGTGTTTCATTTTCTTAATGTCTATGTTTATGTATAGCCTCATAGCATAATGATCTCATATCAGAATATTTATATGTATTTATGTAATGGGATATGTAAAAATACAAGTTATGCAATGGGAGTATGTACCCAGTTTATGCAAAGTTTCTTCTAATGTATCTAAAAAAAGCTCAGGGTGGTGAGATCAGCACTGCCAGTGAAACCTCCTGTTTTCCTGCACGTTTTCAGTCATTCCTTGTGCTTCAGGTAAAGGCTTTGTGCCCAATAAAGATGATTTTTAAGCATCCATTTTATTGAGGGCAGTGTCCCTTCCTGGCATGGGCAGAGTCATTGTGGCACTGAAGGCTCTAATACCAGGGACAAGAGGTGGTTAAACTTGTACCTGTGGTAGGTGAACACTGTGTTTTGTGTTCCCCAGAGAGGTGGTTTAATTCAAAATAATGTTAGTCCTCAGAGCTGTGTGGCTGCCTGAGCTCCTGGTAAATCAGGCCTTGCTCTGGCTTCTGCCTGGGGGAGGAAGGGTTCCTGCATCTTGGATCAGGATCAAGGTTCCCTTTGTGATCAGAGCCTGGTAAAAACAAATCCAGCCTCAGATAGGTGGCAAATAAAGTACCAAGTTTCCTTTTGTTGTATTTCTTGGAAATAGATGTAACCTTTTCTGGCTCTAGCTGTATTTTTTAGGTGGTGATGGTAGGCACCAGAGAAACACGCAGAGGAACAGCAGATAAAAGCTAAGAGAGGAGAAGCAGCTCTGTGATGTGTTAGCTGAGGTTAACACCAGGGATTAATCACCTGCTGTTGCATCAAGCCCCCCTACAAGGCAGAAGAACTGGTTTAAAAAGAGAGCAGAAAAGGCGCGCGCGATCCTCCCGTGTTTGTTCACCTCGCTGTGAGCCCCGTGGTGCTTTTTGTGTCCCCAGGTGCCTCTCACAGAAGCTGTGGAGCCTGTGGACCTGGAGGAATATCTCAACAGCCACCCCCTGGCCGTGGAGTCGGGGCCGCTGCGGGACCTGCTGGAGTTTCCGCGCGATGACATCGAGGTGGTGTCCACGCCCCGCGAGTGCCGCACGCTCGTGTCCGCCGTGCCCGAGGAGAGGTGGGACCCCAGCTCACCGTGGGGGTGCTCCAGGGAATGAAAGATGTGTTTGGGAAATCCTCATCAGCTCTGTGACCTTTGCTGTTTGTTCTTTTAACAGCGAGATGGACCCGCACGTGAGGGACTGCGTCAGGAGTTACACGGAGGACTGGGCCATCGTCAACAGAAAGTGAGTGAGAAACCCTCTGGTGCTTGTCACCTGAAGTTCACATTTAAATATTGGCCAAGCGTTATAAGGAGGCTCAAAAATACTGTCCTGGCTGCTGATTCCATGTGCTCTGGCTTTTCATTGCCTGATCCAGCTGAACTGATGCTTTGTGTTTGGAAAATTGGATCTTGGGTGTCAAAACCCCTTGGGGCAGTTTGGAAAATCTTGGCCATTTCAGTCCACACTTGCTCCTTTGCCATGGTAGAGCAATTGGAGAGTGTGGACAAGTAAAATTATTTTCAGCATTTGTTTCTTCCTTTGTTCCATCTGGTTTTAGTTCTTTTTAGAGACAAGTTGCATTAATTTTGCAGTGATTTATGAAAGAGTCACCACCATCTGATAGACAAGGTGCCCTCTGCAGCTTCCATTGGTTCCCAGAGAGACTTGGTGAAAGTACATTATTCAGACAAATAATTGTTAATATTTGAACCATCACAACATTTACCTAATGAGTTAACACTTCAGAGGATGGGCATGCATTGATTATTCCATGCAAATTAGCAGGAAGGGTTCTGAGAGGCTCACTTGGAGCAGGGACTCTCTGGATGATTGGAAGTGTGATGACTTCAAGAGCTGCTGTCAGGGAGTGAGTGATCCATGTGATGTGCATCACCTACAAATGACTTGGCTGCAGCTCCAGCTCTGCCCTTGTGGCAGTTGCTACAATTCACTGCTTTAATGTTGTCCTGAGAGCCACTTCAGGGGATGCTCAGGATGTGATTGGTGCTGCTAACGCGACCTAATAAAAAAGTGTTTTGTAATCTCATACCAAAAAAAAAAAAAACAACCCACCCAGAAAGGAATCCAAGAGGGAGGGAGATGCTTTATTAACTCCCAGCCTTGGCAGCAGAGTCTTGGATAGACCTGGACAGTGTGACCCACCCAGCCACCCACTCCTGGCTTCTCAGTGACTTCCATGGGTACCTGGAACTCCTGGCCGTGATTCCTGCTCTGATGAGCTTTATTTGGTGGGGTTTTGTCTTCTGAGAGTCAAAGCACATTCTGCTTGGATAAAATCATGGCAGTGCACTGGGTAGAAATGGAAGAGTTGCTGCTGGAGCAGGGGAAGAACCCAAAGGCTCAGCTGAGAAGGACTGAATTGTTTTTCAAGTAAGGATACCAACAATTTCCTCTTAATCCATCCCATTGGATGGTTCCAAGTCCTCTGGCTAGCTCCAGGGGCACAAACCCCAGCTCTTGGAAGAACTGCTGAATTGATTTGTGACATTCCATCCTTTTCTTCCCCACCCCAGGGGAAATAATCTTTATGTCCATCTCTGCCTCCAGTTTTTTGTAACCAAAATGTTTTTGAGGCAAATCCACCCATTCAGTAATTCCTTTAATGATATTGGAAAATGATATTGAAAAAAACCCACTAGCATATTCTGATTTCAAGCTTATGGCATAATTTCTGTGTGCTAGACTGAGGAAGTCAGGTGTGGATTAGAGATAATTTGCAGTTGTTGGTGGAGCTGTGATGGAAATGCAGACATCCAGGTGAGGATTATACAGATCCTATTGTTCAGCTCTCAAGAATTACAGCCTAGCAAGGAAAATGCATCCCTCCTTTTTTCTCTTCCCTTCCTTTATTTGCTGCTAGCATTTCCATGGTTTTCCAATGTCTGGAGCATCCCTCTGTGGTAACTTTAGTGCCAGGGCATGGTAAGAACAATTCATTCTTGCTGTGATCCCAGGAACTGACTTGGAGTGAGTATTGCAGGGAGGCCGTGCCTCTACCCATGTGTGTGTGTGTAAATACAGACCTGGTGCCATTTGGCACCCAAAAATTTGTTAGTCAAAGAGATCTGCTCCTGTCAGCACAGCAGGCAGCCTGTTCACTTGTAGGAGCTCTCACACTCTGGAAGGCTCTGAGGGACCCACTTTCCTTACAGAGATGCTGTGTGAAGACACTTGTTTTAGTCAGGGTTGGAAAATTGTTCTCCAGAGGTGCTCAGGATTTTCCTGAGTTGCTGTTTTGGTTTTCCAGTTAATCATTTTATCTGCTTCAAGCCAGTTCCTGCTCCAGCAGAACCACTGGCCTTCAGCCCTCGTGTTCCCGGCCTGTTTTTAGCTTGGCATCACAATGGCACATTTTACAGCAGCTTTAATTGGCCCTTGATAATCCTCCTTTTGACATCACCCAGAGTGGCTTTATAGATGAACAGAGTCACATTGTAGTGCTGGAATAGTGGCTGTTGGATGATGCCCCAGCTCCAGTGGAGCTGACTGGAGATTGTGTTTGCAGAGAGCAGCTCCTGCCTCGGGAGCACCCACGCTGACAATGCTGGGTTTGTTCCAGGGTCAGGGTCAAAAGGGCTGCTGAGAACGTGGTTGAAATCCTCTGTTTGCAGATACCACAAGCTGGGAACTGGGTTCAACCCCAACACCTTGGACAAACAGAAGGAGAGGCAAAAAGGGCTCCCCAGACAGGTCTTCGAGTCTGACGAAGCTCCTGATGGCAACAGCTACCAGGATGAACAAGTAATGTGCCTTTAAAACCCTGCTCCATAAAACCTAATTTATGGTGCTCCTTTAAAAGTGCAGTCCTTTTCCCATTAGAAGTTGCTTTAATTTGTTGGCTCTCAGGATGACCTCAAGCGCCGCTCAATGTCGATCGACGACACGCCCCGGGGCAGCTGGGCCTGCAGCATCTTCGACCTGAAGAACTCCCAGCCCGATGCCCTCCTCCCCAACCTGCTGGACAGAACCCCCAACGAGGAGATTGACCACCACAACGAGGACCAGAGGAAGTCCAGCAGGCATAAGGAGCTTTTTGCACTACACCCAGCACCTGATGAGGTATTTTTGAGTGATGAGGTATTTTTGCCAGGGATTGAAAGGATTTAAGATCACCTATGTTTAACATGTGTTTAACATGCATGAGAGCTGCAGCTATTTTGTGTTTTTCAGAGTGTTGTCTTGCCCATAGATATTACTTTCTGAAGATTGGGTTTCCCTTCTGGTTATGCAATCCCCAGTAATGTAGAAACATTAAAGGGATTTAATTTAGCATATTTATAGCTGCTGATGAATGCACCGTCCTGGGAAGCCTCGGATTAAATTGGTGCTGTGTCTTAAAAGAAAAAAAGTGATAGATGTGTTTGCCTCCTGGTTCTGCTGGTGGTTTGTACAGGGGTTGTGTCTCTTAATTCCAGGAGGAGCCCATAGAGAGACTCAGTGTCCCTGAAGTACCCAAAGAACACTTTGGCCAAAGACTCCTGGTGAAGTGTTTGTCCCTGAAGTAAGTACCACTCCAACAGGCACAAATTCAGAATTTAAATCTGCTGCTGTATCCACGTGCATCTGGAATAACTCCACTGCCTTGTTTATTGCCCTGGAAGGGTGATTGCATTGTTTGGTCCTGGGCTTCCAGGTTCATTTTGTAAAGCTTGAGTTACACAGTTGTACCTTCGAGACTTCCTGCAGGTTGATGAGACAGGAAATATCCTCCTCCCTTGGCTTTTCTCCCTGCTGCTTTCCAGCTCTACCTGTTCCATGTCACTGGCACATGACATGAGGCTTCACCACGCTCCCCCAGGGCTCTGAAGTTGGCCACTCACTGGTGTTCCCCTCCCTAAGCAGGAAATGTCAGATTAAATTTAACGATTAAAAATGCTCGAGCCCTAAAAACGTTAAGACAGCCAAAGATTTGCCAAAGTTTAGGCTCAACAACCTTGACTGTGTCCCTTTAAGAGTGAAGACTTTATATACTTAGTAAGCATTAACTGGAGGAATAGAAACCTGTTAAACAAGTTTAATGAAGTGGAGCTCCTGAATATAGGGTTACCTGCAGCTGGTTCATTGCCTATAACTCTTCTCTAATAACACAAGGTAAAATTTTACTGTTATTCCCTTGGAGAAATAAAGTACAAAACTGATTTTCCACACTGCTGTATTCATCTTCTGTGTCCTCAGTTAGGTCAACCCTTCTTATTAGAGAGCTCCAGTTGCTGCTCATAACTGAGATATATGTGTGGGACATTTCTCCTGCTCGTAGAGTACTCCAGGACCTAATATAGCCATAGAGATGAACTGATTTTGCAGCCTTTTATGAACTGGAACAACATAATATGCAGTAGCAGTGCAGCTTTCCCTCCAAAGGAGGGTGTCTTTAGCATAAATAAGTTAGATGCTGGAAATTAATGTTTTCTGCTCTTTAAGCATCTCTTGCTGACTGCAAATTTACGGCAAATCTGCCCGGCTCCATGTTTGCTTGTGTACCCGGGAGTCTCTGAGCCTGTGCTTGGGATGTAATCCAAGATTGTGCCATCTCAGTGGCACAAAACAAGGACATTTTCCCCAGGGGGAAAGCTCAGATGATCTGAGCAGGGTTATTTCCAGGTTAATCTCAGCTTTGTTGCAAAACTGGAGAAAACACCTGTTTGGTGGTGGTGTCCCTGCTGGAAGGAGGAGTTCCAGGCTGAAGCTGAGAGCTCCCTGCAAGGCCTGGGTGTGGAGGGGACGTGGATTTTGTGGGGAGGCTGTGCAGACAAAAATGGCATTTCAGCCCCTGCTCACTGTGGTGCAGGGGCAGGTTTTGAATGTTTTTAAATTCCTGTGACTCCCCAGGTGTTCTGACAATAAGTTCAGCTCTGTTTGGTGGGTCAGTGTTCCTGTTGGGAGGGTTGGAATTTGCATAACAGTCACTTTGAAGAGCTGGCACCTTTCTAAGGGGGTTTTTGTGACTTTTTGACAGCAGTCAACTGTGAAAATTGCCAAAGTAAGTGTCCCTGATATCCAGAGGCAGCAGCCCTGGATGTGAGAGGAGCAGTTGGCCATTTATCTGGGAAAACACAGGAAATTGGCTTCTCCAGGGCATCAGGGGAGCTGAGTGCTCCAGTTACCCCAATTAACAATTCCTGCCCATTTGAGGAGCCTTTTGGGCTGCTTTGCTTGGCTTTCAGTGAGTTAAAATGGCTTTTGGAAGGTCCAGGGAGCCCTGAGATGGCCCTGGTGGGAGGGAGCAGGGCAGGAGTGGGATGGAAATTGGGAAAAAAATCCCTTTGGAGCAGGAGCTGCCCTGGGGTCAGTCCCCATCACCCAGGGAGGATTTGGGGACAGGGCTGGTCATTCCTTCTGACAAAATGCAGGTCAAACTGATTCTGTGTTTCCTTCTTTCAAGATTTGAAATTGAAATTGAGCCCATTTTTGCAAGTTTGGCTTTGTATGATGTTAAAGAAAAGAAGAAGGTAGGTTTTTAATGACTGGAGTGTGACATTTCCACTGAAATTTAAACACAAAAAATGGAGGAATTAATTGTGGTGGCAAAGCTTTAAGAGGACAGTGACATAGAGGTTGGAAGAATGATGAAGGCATTTCATGAACCACCTTGTGTGTTCTTCTTGGTAAAGCAGCTGAGGTATAAAAATTTCCTAAAAATATTATCTAATATATGATTTAATACTTTCCTAAAATATTATCTAATATGTGAGTGCCTGAAATCAGAATATATATATATATATATATATTTATATTTTTATTTTTATATACATATTATATGTATAAATATTTAATATATATACATACATATATATAATATACACACATACATATTATATTTATATTATATATATATATATATATATACACACACACACATATATATATATATATATGTAGTCCAGTTTTGGCTTTCAAAAGTCTCTTCCCCAGAGAGAACTTAGGTAACTGAAACCTTTCATTTAGGTGAGGTTTTTATGACTTTCTTAATCTCTTTTTGGTGATTCAGCATGGCATGGGTCCAAGCAACACTTCAATAAAGCACAGAAAGTCATGCATGCTAAAGTTGCTAAAATCAAAACAAAACTGAGGAGTCTTTTCAAGATCTAAGTTATAGGAAATGGAAAATACATTTATTCACCTATTTATGTTCTGTATTTAATATTTAAAGAGTCTCTTAGTTTTCCTTGTTCAAGATATTAGCAGTAGTGGAGAGAAAAATGTTAAAAATATGCATTTTGACATTTATCTCTTTAAGATTTGAATTTCATGCATTGAGATTTAAGTTATGTAGATGAGAGTATGTGGAATATTATGTGAACTTTGTTTAATATTTAAATCACATTTCATAAGCCAATTTTATCATCTCATTACTCCTTTTTTTTTGGCTCTAACGTATTAAGTTCTTTACTGACCTCTGGTGTTGATAACCTGCTCACATCTTTTTTGGCTCTGAAGCTTTGCAGTCAAGGATTTGCTGTTTCAGGGTAGAAGGCTCAGTGTCTGTCCTTCAAGGGGTGTTATTTTTTCTTTGTTTCTTTCTATTTTGATATTTTGATGGCTAACAATGCTAATGCTATCCTAATCCTGTGTGGAGCTGCACACCCTAGAGGAGCTGGAGGAAATTTTATTTCTGGTGTTTCCTCCATTTTCTTTCTCACTGTCTTGCCTTGGTTTTTTAATCAAAAAGGCTTTTTTTTTTTCTATTCATACATGGTTTGACACGAGGGGGTTTTAACATGTACTTTAAAACAATTTAAAATTGTTCATGAAGAATTTACAAAAAATTAAAGATATAACTAATGCTTGAAACGACCCATTTTTTAAAATTTTTCATACATGGTTTACATGAGGTGTTTTTAACATGTATTTTAAAACAATTTAAAATTGTTCATGAAGATTTTACAAAAAAAAAAAAGATATAACTAATGCTTGAAATTACTCAATTTTTTCTCCTATTTTTCATACATGGTTTGACACGAGGGGTTTTTAACATGTATTTAGAAAGAATTTAAAATTTTTCATGAAGATTTTACAAAAAATAATACATAACTAATGCTTGAAATTACTCAATTTCTGCCTTAGATTTCAGAGAATTTCTACTTTGATTTAAACTCTGAGCAAATGAAGGGAATGCTTCGGCCTCATGTGCCCCCTGCTGCTATTTCCACCCTGGCCAGATCTGCCATCTTTTCTATCACCTACCCATCCCAAGATGTCTTTCTAGTAATAAAGGTAAGAAATGCCAGGGAAATTGAAATTATTGTGGCCTTCTGGTTTTTATTTCAAGTAAAACAGAAGTTCTGTTCTCAGAAGTGTAAACAGTGCTGCTTTATTTCAGATATTCTCACTTCAGTTCCTTTGTAACAACCAGTTCAGTGCACTGAAGTCGGAGAGAGCACAAAGGTTTGCTTGATGGTATAAATCAGTTTTCTGGGGCTTGACCTTGGTTTTCATATCAAACAATGTGCTGACTCCTTAAAATGACAGATAAGTCAGTGATTTAAAAATATCTATTGATCTGAATCTCATTTCAAAAAGGATCCACGCCCCTCAGCCACATCTTCAGATGTATTTAAGGGCAGAAATTGCCAAGAGAGTGAGATCCATAACTGAAATAAAATGCAACATTGGTCCCTCCTGGGATAAAGTACACAAAAATAAAAGTTATTCTCTGTTCTCTCCTTTGGTTCAATGAGTGCACAAATGTTGCTCGTTCAGGTGGGTGTTTGAGTCAAGATTTTTGGCTGGACCTGGGTAAAAATCATCCTGTGGTCAGAAGGGGAGCTCAAGGCAGATTTTCAGGCAGTCTGAAGGTTCTGCAGGAAATGCTTCTTACACAAGGACTCACCAGGCTCCAGCTCCTGTGGAAGAATTTTTTCTTCCTTGTGCTTGTTGAGTTTATTAATCCTTGCTGGATCCATGTCCTTATAATGGTTCATTTTCCTTTCTCAGCTGGAAAAAGTGTTACAGCAGGGAGATATTGGGGAGTGTGCAGAGCCTTATATGATTTTTAAAGAATCTGATGCAGCAAAGGTAAGAATTTTTTTGGTGTTTGGATAAAAAATTAAATGTATTTTCTTTGACCTTGGACTCTTGATACTGCTCCTGTCTTTAAAAGAATCCATTTTTAATTAGGAATTTAATCCCATTCTAAAGGCCAAAAAAGAGCCAAAGACCTTTGAGTCTTGATGCCTTATTGGGGTGGAGTAGTTAAAGGTCAGCAGATTTTGTGGCTGTCAGGGGAGATTTGTGGTTCCCATCAAACTCAGTCATCTGTGATTCCCTGTCCCAAAGGATCAGCTGGGTCAAGGGAAGGCAGCATTGGATGGGAATCTGCAGTAAAAAATTCAACTTTTCCACTGCTTTTGCAGCTTTAACCCCATCACTTCTGCCTGGGTCTAAAAGCACCTCCAAAATGGTTCCTAATCTGGTGTGCAGTTGGGTTGGGCCAGGTGGAGATCCAAGGGTGATAATGAGGGCTGGGTGAAGGGCAGAGCAGAGGCTCCAGCCCTTCTTGTGATCCCAGCCCTCTCCATTGCTCAGTTTGGATGCATTGTTCATTTTAATCAACCTCTTAATAAATTATTTCCTCCCTAAAGCTCTAAAAATTGCTCTTTAACATGCAGAGCTATGGAAAGATCCTCTTTTATTCCTTTTTTTTCCTTGGCAAAATGAGTATGAGTATGATAGTATTTATTTGAGGAGTGTTTTGAGTTTCCCACACAGCTCCAGATGATCTGAGCATCTCCTGCATAAAATCACATTAGGAAAGGCCCTTTCAGACTTCACAGGGGAAAATTCAGATGTTCTTGAAGGATCACTGGGATTTGCCAGGCTGTTCAGGAGGGTTAGGAACATAAAGACTGTTCTGACTGTCCTCTGGTGGCCTCTTTTGGGAAGCAGAAGTTGAATTTTCCCAGCACTTGATGCTCCTCCTCTGGAAGGTGCTACAGACACACAAATCATTGGGAGTTAGAAAAGACACCATCATTCCTCACTGATTTTGCTGAGTGAACCTCTGACCTCGTTCCTCTCTTTTTAACCTCTTGGATTGACTATTTTCTTCACAGAACAAGGAAAAGTTGGAAAAACTGAAGGGCCAGGCAGAGCAGTTTTGCCAAAGACTGGGGAAGTACCGGATGCCTTTTGCCTGGACAGCCATTCACCTCATGAACATTGTGAGCAGTGCTGGCAGCTTGGAAAGAGATTCCACAGAAGTTGAAGTTGGCACAGGAGGTACAGGACTTGGAGGGAATGTGCAGGAGGGAACCAATGTGGGCAAATCCAGAGGTTTTGATTCATATCCTGTAGCTGCTGTTGCTCCTTTTATTGCTTTCCTCTCCCTACTCTGATGGTCTGGGGTCATGGTTGAACTAAACCAGAAAAGTCCATGATAACAAATGGATTTATCTTTCAAGGATTTTACTAGCAAACCATCTGTTATATTATTTAAAACCAGGCTTGTGAGACTGAGGGAGCATTACAGGCTGATGAACATTTTCCAAAGGAGTGGATTAATCTTTGCGAGCCACATAGCTCATCCGAAACTGCTCTTCAGCATCCCCAAAACTGCCAACTTCATCATCTTTCAGAGCGAGGGAAATACATAAATCTCAGCATGATAAAGACTTTTATAACAGCAGGAAGGCACTGGGGTGAGGTGGCTGGGAGGGGAGCAGGAGTCAGCTGTGCTCCACAGCCTCCTGATGCCTCTGGAGCGGGATTGCCTCTTCTGTCACCTCATGGCATCATTCCCTCTCCTGCTCTGAAGGAAGCAGTTCTTCCTTCCCCAGGAATCCTGCTTGGAACCAAAGTAGGCTCTTGGACTGTAGTTTTCCCTGCTTTATTTTTAATTCCCTCTGACTGCTGTGTTTGGCAGAACGTAAAGGGTCGTGGTCGGAGCGGCGGAACTCCAGCATCGTCGGGAGGCGCTCCCTGGAGAGGACCACGAGTGGGGACGAGGCTTGCAACCTGAGCAGCTTCAGGCCAGCCACCCTGACAGTGACCAACTTCTTCAAACAGGTCTGGCAGGGCAATGTCCCACCTAGGAGTCATTTCTGGGACAGGGGGATTGGATGGTGCGAGGTCACTGGGTGATTAATTTGTGATTAATTCGATTTCTGCTCCCCAGTCGCAGGGAGGCTTTGAGCAGCATTGAGTTTGTTATGTTATTTATCAATTATCGTGGAATAATAGACTGGTTTGGGTTGGAAGGGAGATTAAAGCCCATCCAGTGCCACCCCTGCCATGGCAGGGACACCTTCACTGTCCCAGGGGGCTCCAGCCTGGCCTTGGGCACTGCCAGGGACCCAGGGGCAGCCACAGCTGCTCTGGGCACCTGTGCCAGGGCCTCACACCCTCCCAGGGAACAATTCCTTCCTAATGTCTAATCTAAACCTCCTCTAAGTTATATATTCCATAATATGATATTATATATATTAATTCTGGTAGTAGACTCCAATTCCTAAGTTATACATTACATAGTATTATATAATACATTAATTCTGGTAATAGTGACTCCAGTTCCTCAGAGTGATTTAAGGTTGACATCAGTTCCCTGGACACATCCAGGGATACCTGAGGAAAATAAAAGTATTCTGCTTGTGCTGCTTTGCTGAGTGGCAGCTCCTCTTAGCCAGAGCTTGGGATCTTCCTGAGCAGTGGAAAACATGAATAAAGGGAATAAATTTTTTAGTTAAGCTTAGCAAAAAGTAATGAGCTGAAAATTTTCCAAGATTTGCCTAATGTCACATCTAGTCAAGGAAAAACTGGTCACGAAGTTAGTAATGATTTACAAAACATTGTATTTATTTACTTTGTTGAGGTTATTTTTACTTTGAAGCGGCTCATTTTATTTTATTTGTCCTTTAAAACTGCCAAACATTAATTTAAGATTTTAAATTTCAGATTCTTTATTGTCTTCCTTTTCTCCTGTTCAGTATAATTATTGAACACTACCCAGTGTTTTCCTCATTCCATTTGCTTCTTTTTTTTTTCTTTTTTATATTGTGATTTCTTACCTTTAAAATCAGGTATCTTCTGTTTTTGGGTGGCAGAGTCCCATTTTCTGTAATATTTCCAAAAATAGCAAAACTCTGAGCTATTAGAATGGGCATGAGGAAGACTGACAACAGACTCCTTGTACTTCCTGCTTTTCCTTTTATTTAGATTAGGTTAAGAAAAACAAGGCTGTTCTGGGCTCATCCCAAAGGAAGGGCAGAGGAGAAGGAATGAGCATCACCTCCTGAGTGACAGATACTTTTTCAAACTATTACACTTGCTAAAAAATGGGTATTTTTGGGAAATCTCTTAGCAGCCATTTCCAGTTTGGAAAAAGATAATATTAATGGGGAGAGAAAAGGCTTTCAATTAAAAGTTCCTGCAGCTGTCAGGGTGATGAATAAGGGATGAAGGACGGGGAAAGGAGGGAGAAATGCAGTGTAATTTAACACATTAATGGTAACACCTTGTTCTGGGAGGGGACAGTTGGGTGTCAGAGGGAAGAGCCTGTGGGGTGGGAGGCTTTGTTCACTCTGGCAGCCCTGGAGGGTGTTTGGGTAACCAAATGTTGCCCCTGAGCAGGAGGGGGATCGCCTGAGCGACGAGGACCTGTACAAGTTCCTGGCTGACATGAGACGCCCCTCGTCGGTGCTGCGCAGGCTCAGACCCATCACAGGTATGCAGCTGCCACTGGCTCTGCTTCTAATGAGGGAATGGGGCCACCGTGGGGCTAAGAACCATTCATTGCCCAGATAAACATCAGGCTCACAGGCTGTGAGATTTTAAAGGAGCAAGCTGTTGGCCATTGTAGTCACAAGTTCTTTGTTGCAAGGCAATAAATAACTTTCTAACCCAACGGACAGTTGCCACAGGGTGTATTTTGCTTTTCTAACCTATCACCTTTGCTTACTTCTACTGCACTGAAGTACTTACCTCTACTTTTACCCAATGGCTACTATCTGTACACACAAATGCTTCTGTTATAACTTCTAAACTCTGCTTACTCTGTACAACCACACCCCTGCATTATAAACCCTTCACCATCTTAGCAATGCAGTTTCTTACTTAAGGCATATTCTTTCTTACAACTGTAGAGCCATAAGTCCATGGATTTTCCATTTAATGTCTGTGTATTGTAGCTTCACATCAATCCAAGCTTCTTCCAAGGCTGCAAGGACACAGTCTCAAGCTGCACCAAGGGAAATATAATTTGGATATTAGGAAAAAGTTTTTTCCAGAAAGGTGATAAAGTTCTGGAATGGCTGCCCGGGGAGGTGCTGGAGTCCCCATCCCTGGGTGTGTTTAACAAAGCCTGGATGTGGCACTGGGTGCCAGGGTTTAGTTGGGGCTGGTGGGCTGGGTTGGACTCCATGATCTTGGAGGTCTCTTCCAACCAATAATTCTGTGATTCTGTGTAAATCAAACCCTTCAGTGTCTGTGGAAGTTTCTGGTTTTCCAATTCCCACACAGCCAGCCTTTCTGGGCCCAAAAGTTCAGGTGTTTGGTTGGTTCCTCCCCCAGGCACCCCAAGGAAATCCTTGAGAGCAATCCCTGGGCAGCAGGAGCATGGAAGGTGTGATGGGGCAGGTTTGTCACTGGCACACTCAGGGTGGAGTGTGTGAGGGGAGGATGCAAACCCCAAAACCCCAAACCCAGGAACCTCTGTTTCCCACTCTCTATCCCAAAGGAGATCTCTCTCCTGGTTAATAGGAACAGGCTCCACCTCTGTTTGAGAAGGGGAATAGGAACCCTGGCACACCTCAGTGAAGCTGGTCCCTGACCTGTGCTATCCCTGACAATATTTACTTTACTTAACCTGCTCTTAAAGCTCTCCAGGGACAGCAATCCTGCCTCTTCCTTGGACCATCTCCCCAGCTCTCAGTTTGCCTTGCAGCCAGGTTAGGTTTTAAGAAAACTTTGCAAAATTATCATGCTGCAAATTAATGTGACTCTGGTGTGCCATGGCCTGGGGCAGTGACCACAACCTTCCAAGAACTTGAATGTTGTGATCAGTTCACCCAGTTCACCTCTGGTTTGTAGCCTGACCAATCTCAGGGTTTTTCAACCTTTCCTCTGATGAGTTTTGTTTGTAACAATAGCTGGGCCTCCAAGGAGCATTATCAGGACTGCATTTCCCCAGATTTCTTATGAAAAAAGCATCTATGCCTTGTTAAAGTGCCTATTTTCTGTTGGTTCTTACTATCTGGTCCCCAGTTGCCTTAGGTATCAGCTGGATCCACTGATACTTGTTAACAAATCCACTTCAGCTGTAATTTATCATTTGTTGATTCATTAAATTCATATATAGGATATCAATGAATGAATATATAGGATATTAACCTGAAGAAACAAAGCACAATTATGCTTTTAAGAATTAATTTCTATGTATTAATGAATAAAATCCCTTTCTTCTTGCAGCTCAGTTGAAGATAGACATATCTCCAGCTCCAGAGAACCCCCACTACTGCCTAACCCCAGAGCTGCTGCAGGTCAAGCTTTACCCAGACAGCAGAGTCAGACCTACACGAGAAATCCTGGAGTTCCCTGCCAGGGATGTCTACGTCCCAAACACCACATACAGGTCAGAGTTTTGAAATCCATTTCACTTTCCAGGGCCTGACACTGGCAAGTGTAGAAATTCCTCCCTTATCAGCAGGCTTGTTGCAAAATTTGGTGGATGGGCAGAGGTGCTGTGCCAGAGGCATGGGAAGGGTTCAGGCTGACACAGGGAAAAAGGCTCAGCTGGGGAGGGACAAACAGGCTTGCATCAAACTTGGCTGTGAATAAGAACACAGGAGAGGTTTCTCCATTTGCTTAAATTCTTTTCAGTTTTATGTAGGGTTTTTTTTTTCTTTGTTAAAGTCACCATTCTCCTACTGGCTTTATTAATTTATGTCACTTTCAGTGACTTTTTTTTTTTTAAAGTTAGGGATAGAAATAGAGAAAATGCATTATCCCTTTGTTCATAATTCCATGTTGGTTTCTAAGCAATTTCTTTGTTTACAATACTTGACAGAAAATCCTCTGAAGCCCTGAAAAATAGGAAATTTCTCTAAATAATTTGGGAAACAATAATCTTTCTATAACACAATCCAAGCTGGAACCAGATTTCTTTTCATTATGTACCATTATTAATTTAAAGCTTTTTCACAATATCTTTGAAGACATTACGTGGCTGGGTGGAATTGTCTTCATCAGCTGAGTGATTTCACCAACTTAGCAAATCCTTTATTTAAATTTAGATACAAACCAGGTTTTTACAAATCAAAGCTTACAAGAAGGGTTTAGCCAAGTTCCATATCCTGGAGTTCCCTGCCAGGGATGTCTACGTCCTAAACACCACATACAGGTCAGAGTTTTGAAATCCATTTCATTTTCCAGGGCCTGACACTGTCAAGTGTAGAAATTCCTCCCTTTGAAAAAGGGAGGAATATTTTGAAAAGTCTCAGCCATTTATTTGTCTTTTTATTTATTGGACAGGTAATTTAACATTACAGTAAACCAGTACAAATAAGCAACACTGCACGATCTCATCTCTGCTCCAAACCCATGTGAAGGAAAAGGATTTTTATTGCAGAATTTCTGTAATTAACACACTCTGTTCATGGGGTTTCAATCTGACAAGTGACAACCAAAACCATTTCCTGTGCTGAGATAAAAAACCCACGCTGTACAAGGGTTGGGGAAGATAAACAAGTCAATATGACTCAGGGGAACTGCAGGACTGGGGGTTTGTCAGTCAGCACTTCCAGGGCCAGCCCAAGGCTGTCACTCAGCGTTCTGCAGCTGAAGTTCAACCTGTGAGTGTCCCCAGGAGCTGGACCAGCCCTCTACCACGGGTTGTGCCTACTGGGTTTGTGGGTTGGCACGCTTGACCCCATTGGAGCAGCTGTTCCCTAAGTGAAAGGCGTTTTGGTGTGTGCTCACTTGGTTGTTTGTTTAATTCCTTGGCTGGTTGGACTGAAAGGTCACAAAGGCTTGGCTCTGATTCATTTCAGGTGAGGAGAGCAGATCTCTCCCTCCTTTCAGTGAGTTTGAAGTTTGGCTCTTCACTTGCAGTGGGCAGCCCCAGCTGTGCAGTTGCCCTGTGGGATCTGTGGGATCCAGGGGAGCAGGGCTGCTCTGACCCCCTGTGTGTGACACACCTGCACACAGCTCCAGAGGGCATGGGTTGGCCTCAGCTACACTCCTGGAAATACCCAGAGCCCTAAAACGAGGAATTACCCATCTTTCATTTGCTCCTAAAACATTCCACAACAAAAAACATGAACCAAACATTCAATTAGTTACTTCAAGAAAGCAAATTTCTTTTTTTTCTTTCCCTAAATGTTTTCAGTAGGGTTTTGCCAGCCCTTTGTTCCCAGAAAACACTTTTTGTTTTCCCTACTACACAACCCAGAAAGGAATGCACAGCCTGAAAACCCATTCCCCCAAACAGTTCACATTATCCAATATGTGACAGGTTGGCTCCTAGGCATTAGAATTTCACTGTGGGGAAGGAAAAGCTCCAGAGTTCCACAAAAAGTTGCAGCACATTGACATTGGGGCTTGAGGGAATGACAACACTCACCAGACATTTTGTAAGACCATCTCAGATGCCTCAGGTTTATGTTTTGGAGAAATTCCATGCAGGGCATGGATTGGGACTTGGCATCTGTTGGTAAACACAGCATCAAGTCCTTTGGTGTGGTGAAGTTCCTTGTGTTTGTTCTGAGTTCAAATGCAGCAGGTTGAGCACTCAGTCAAAGCTTTTTAAGTCTGTTGGGTGGATCATTATTTTGGTTGACTTGAGCAGGTAGTATCTTCCTTTCTTAGGCTTCCAGTAGAGGCCTTTTCCTCTGTCCAGCCTTCCCCTGGACCGTGGTGTGACGTAGTTCCCGTTCAGGTTGGTTTCCTCACACTCATTGTGCCACCAGCCTCCTGAGGAGAAACGTGGCCATGTCAGTCTGTGGCAGAGTAAACAGCTCCTCTTTGCAGCATAAATCTGCTTTAGACCCTAAATTCCAGCTCAGTTGGCATCTACCCAGGATTCCCAAATCACTGAATTGTTTGGGTTGGGAAAATCCTCTAAAGTCACTGAGTGCAGCCATTCCCCAGCACTGCCAAGGCCACCACTGAGCCATGTCCCCAAATGCCACACCTGCCTGGATTTTAAATCCCTCCAGGGATGGGACCTCACCACCAAAGGCTGGACAACCCTCTCCATGAAGAAATTTTCCCAAATATCCAATCTAAACATCCTCTGCTGTAACTTGGGGCCATTCCCTCTCCTGTCCCTGTTCCCTGGAGCAGAGCCCGACCCCCCCGGCTGTGCCCTCCTGTCAGGAGCTGTGCAGAGCCACAAGGGCCCCTGAGCCTCCTTTGCTCCAGGCTGAGCCCCTGCCCAGCTCCCTCAGCTGCTCCAGACCCTTCCCCAGCTCCATTCCCTTCCCTGGCCATGCTCCAGCCCCTCCATGTCCTTGTCTTGAGGGGCCCTTCCCTGGACACAAGGTGCCCCTCTTGGCATTGTTTCAGGCATTCACAATTTTCAAGAATGCCTGGGATGATGTACAAAGTGTTTGTTGCATGAAGCAGGTGGCTGGAGGACAGTTTTGTCTCCTGTGGTTCAATCATTTAATTGCTTCTTCAGTTGTTTGCTTTCTGCTATAAACTGGCAAACATAAAAGCTTTGTAAATCAGAGATTTACAAAGGGTTTAAGGGTTCTTAATTAAGAACCCTTTAACCAAATTATCTCCAAAGAGAAATAGCCTCACCCTTGCATCTCTTGCTCTTTGGGGAGTGATTATATTATGTGTATAGGACAAGCAGCTAAAATCTGCCTTCAAATGGAAACTCACTCATTATTAACTTTAGGATTGTAGCTTAAATGAGTTAGAAGTCAGTTTGTCTTTAAGTTTTTTGCAAAGAGGGATCTAACAACTCAACCTGGAGCTGCCACAGCAGACCAGGCATCAGAGGAGGGACAGCCCTTTGCTTCAGAGTTTGGAATCTCATCCTGGGGTTATTTCAGCCTGGGCTGTCTGTTCTGTTTCTGGTGTTGGTTGCACCAGGAGGGCAGGATTAGATGGGATACTGGGAAGAAATTAGATTGGGAAGAAGTTTTTCCCTGTGAGGGTAGTAAGGGGCTGGCAGAGGTTGTCTGGAGAGACTGTGGATTCCCCATCCCTGGAAGTGTCCAAGGCCAGGCTGGACGGGGCTTGAAGCACCCTGGGATAGTGGAAGGCATCAGGGTTTCACAGAATTCACAGAATGACTGGGTTGGAAGAGACCTCCAAGATCATGGAGTCCAGCCCAGCCCCAACACCTCAGTTAAACTCTGGCACCCAGTGCCACATCCAGGCTTTGTTAAACACACCCAGGGATGGGGACCCCACCACCTCCCCGGGCAGCCATTCCAGAACTTTATCACCGTTTCAGTGAAAAACTTTTTCCTAATATCCAAATTACATTTCCCTTGGTGCAGCTTGAGGCTGCATTTTCCCTTGGCTGCAGCTCGAGGCTGTGTGCTCTGGTTCTGTCAGTGCTGCTGCAGAAAGAGCCCAGGCCCAGCTGAGCACAGGCACCTTTCAGGAGCTGTGCAGAGTGATGGGGGCAGCCCTGAGTCTCCTTTTCTCCAGGCTGAGCCCCCCAGGATGAGCTTTAGGCTCCCTTCCCAGTGGAGCAGGGCAGCTCCCATGCCCTGGGCCGTACCTGGGTGGCTCTGGGGGCAGCTGGAGCCCCCGGCCGTGGCGTGGTCGGCGGTGGAGAAGCGGAGCCGGGCGTGCTCCGGCAGCGCGTTGGGAATGCTGCCCGACATCCTGGACAGCTGCAGGGTGAAGTTGGTGCTGGGGCCCCCCAGGCTGAAGCTGTACTCGATGTGCCTCCTGTTCCCTTTCCAGTCCTGCAGCTCGATCCGCAGCAGGTAATTCCCCTGCTGGGTGATGGAGTAGATCTTCTTCAGACCCAGCCAGAATTCCTCTGCAAAGTTGGAGGGAAGAGATGGTTTTAGGGATAAACCTGCAGGTAGTGTGTGTGAAAATACAGTATTTAAGAGGCTTTATTAATTGCTTTAATTAAATCAGTGATTTGAGTCTTGGGGACCGTTGATCTTTGCAGAGGTCTGCTGCTACATTCTTTTTGTTTACCTCTGCTTAATTGCACACTGATGATCAATAAAAGCGGGAGTTCTAAATGAACTGGAGCTTCCCCCTTTAAGTTTCCCACCTCGTGTGGAGCTCTGAGAGGGAGCTGGAGACATTTAAGAAGTGTGTAATTGGAATGTGTGACAAATGAAGCTAGTGACATACATAAAACCTAATGGCAATTGTTGCATTTTGGGAGGAAAGAGCTGCAGAACCAAACTGGGGTTTCAGCACCCTCCTGTACAAAGGGAATTTTTCTTTTGCTGGAATTTCTGATCATTAGTTTAATTGGTTTCATATATTATATTCATTAAGTAGCTTATTATCAGCACAGGTAATTGCCACATGTACAAAGTGGGGCTGAATGTGAGTGCCATGCACACAGCTGGCATTTAAACCCATAGAGCACAAGATGCTTGAAGAAAATACCCCCTAATTTCCAGGTTAGGAGCTGTAACCTGGTTTATTTTATCTCCTCAGAAGATGCAGCAGAGCACTGACTAGGACATAGCTGAGAGGAGTGAAATTCTCTGTAAAATCCAACACTGAAAACGTTTGGCTGCTTTTTGGTGCAGTATTTGGGAATTGGGAGACCAATCAAGGAGCCACTAAAGCATCCAGCGGGATCAGATAAAACTTTACAGCTGGGAACTTCTATCCCAAAGCTGAGGGGAAGGTTGAGATCCAGCAGCTCTTTATTATAAAAGAAGTGGAAATAGGTCAATATTGCTGCTCACCTTGGTGAGGTTTAGATCTGTGCTATGCTTAGGAAGTCAGACTGTTTCCCAAACAAGAGGTCACTCATCTCATATGAGAAAAACACAGAGAATATTCTGGATGAGGAGGCTGTTGGGCAGCACTTGGTGCTACAAATTCTTTGGAGTTGATGATTAACAGGGGAACGTGGGTGTTTCCTCACCCTATCCGGCCATGGAGGGGATTGGCCACTCTGGAGAAGCCTGAGGTGTTTGCTCAGGGGAGCACACACAGCCTTGGGCTCTCCTGAGGCTGGAAAAATTGATGTGGTTTTAAGGGTAACAGGATTGCAGGAAGGCGCAGAGAAACTAGTGACAGCAACTTCGTGAGGGTCTGCCTTTGTGTGTGTTTGAAATACTTTGGGAGGTGTTTTTATAAGTAGTAAAATCTTGATAAAATACTGTTTATAGCATTCTGGCCTTGATTCAGTTTCTAAACACACATTTGAAGGGATGTCTTTGAGAATTTCACAAGCTATGTGTTCTAGTAAGCACTTCTGCTTCTTCCTGCTATTTCCAATAAATCAGTTAGCTGCTATTTGCAGGTTTAGTCTGCTTTCCTTTCCATAAGAAGATTCAGCTTCTCAAATCGATTGATACACACCCAAAAAAGGAATATTTACCATTGAGGTCACCAAAACCATTTGTGTAGGCATCCCAAGTTTGGTTGAAGTCCAGCGATCCGTCCACTCTCTTCTGGATTACAGTCCACGATGTGCCTGTGAAAAAGGGAAATAAGTCACAGCTTGGCCTTGGCCTCATTCCCTGTCCCTCAGTGTGCTCTGGGGTGCTCCCATTTTGAGGTAGAATGAGTTAATTGAGGTCTTGATGAAGGGAATTGAAGTGAGCCCAACTGGAGAGAGCTCAGGGCCCCTCCAGTGTCCTTGGCCACACCCGGGGTGACTCCTCTCACAGAACTATTCTGTTAGGCTGCCTTAACTGGGTTTCACGTGTTTATGAGGCCTGAGAGACAGAGAAATTGATAAAGAAGAGATAAGAGCCCCAGACATGGGCTCAGAGGGTCAGACTCTGCTGATAGTGGCTGGCACAGCTCTGGGGCAGGGACGAGGTGCCGGGGCTGTGCCCAGCTGCAGCTCCAGGAGGGTTTTCCCTGAGCCCAGGTCATGACACCCTCACTGCAGCTGCTCCAGCAAATGGCAGCAAAGGAGCTTTCTGCAGAGGGCAGCCCTGGGAGCTGGGCGTGCACGTCCAAACACGTGAGGTGGCCCCACACGCTCCCCAGCTCTCTCTGAGGGCATGGGAAGGGATGTGGGGCAGAGCAGCTCTGGGGGTGCAGAGGAACCAGGGAATGAGGGAACTGGCCAAGCTGTGGGTGGCAAAAGGAACAAATTTGGGTTCCTTAGGGAGGTGACATGGCAGTTGTGTTCTGGCTGCTGAGCCACCCAAACGTGGCACAGGAATCCCATCCCAGGACTCACTTCTCTGGCTTCACTTTGGCACAGCTCAGTCTAAAGTACAGCCTGTTAATGAACAAAATTTTACTTTTGTAAAAGCAAATTGTTTGCTGCTTGTTTTTCTTTGGGAAATGCATCCATGGTTACCCTGTAATGGGTTTTATAATGACCATTTTCATTGCCTACAGCTAAAGGGGCCTGGGATTTGGATATCCTTAATTTATGTCACATGATTGAATGTCCTTTCCTCAGTATAAACAAGAGAGGAGTTAAGAATGAGAGCAGTGATAAGAGATTGCAGGATATGGGAAACCTAACTTAGAGCAGACAGGCCACTAAGAGAAGTCAAGAAGATACATGAATTTGTACAGTTTTTGTGTTCTTTGGGAGGACACAGAGTTGTTTGGCTTAGAGGAAGATACTTGTGTGAAAATTAGGCTGTTGCTGGCACAGCTCTTACCAAATTTCATTTCACAGTAGACATTGAAAGCTTCTGAGCCATTGGGCTGAATAGTGTAGACCCCACTGGCCTGCACCCCAGTGTGGTAGAGAGCAGTGCAGTCAGCAGCAGCACCTGGGGAGCAAACAGCCTGTTAGAAATCCTGCTTGGAGTGTGCTGAGCTGAGAGCAAAAGAAAAAAATGGGAACGATCATATTGGTAATTCTATTTTACAATAAATGTCTTGGAATGGACAGACTGCTTTGGGCATAATAGTGCAGCTGCCAAGGTGTGCATAAGGCTCTGGTTTTTAAGTTAGGCAGGGTTTCAGTTTGGAGGATTTTGGAAAGTTTCTAAGGCCTAAGACTGGACTGTGGCAAATGGGCTTTCCTGTGCCTTGTAAAGCTCCTAGTAAATACCATTCTCAGTGCTACACTTCATCAGTGCCTTTCAACTTCAAAGAAAGGACTCCTAAATCTTGTAATTAGCCCGTGTGAAGTAAATGAGTTCTCTGTTCAGGTTCCACAAGAGAGACATGGGTAAAAGCATGGTCACAGCATGTTTACAAGAGGGAAATGCATCCTATTACTGCATTCTTGGACATTGTTCCTGTGTGTCACCCCAGAGACAAGTACAGCTGGAGTGGGCCTAAATAGATAATGACATTTTTTCCAAAGAAGGAAATCTAATTCCTTCCCACAGCCCAGTGTATAACATAAAAATCATCTCCTTTTAGTCTTTGGCTCCTACAAACCAGTGCAGGGCTGTCCCAGGGGGTGGTGGGAAGGCAGCACGTGCTGTAGTCAGTCTCAGAGACGGGGTCTCACCATCAGCTCTGTATGTCCCAGCCGTGGGCCTGTGCACAGCAGAGGGGATGGGCTCTGCCTCCTGCTGCTCCCCCAGGAAGGAATTCTCCAGCAGCTCCAGGAGCTCGATGTGGTTTAGCTGGAAGAGCCATAATTACACTGTTAACTTCCCAAGGCTCTGGAATGATGAAGTTCATGGATCAAGACAATGTCATGCAGAGAATAATTATTCTTGTGAGTGTCACCCTGTGGAATTCCCAATTTACCACATACAAATAACTGCAGCTCCACACTGGTGGATTTTATGTGTGGGATTGCCAGCTGTGCCACTGCTCTGGCAGGGTAGGATTTATGGAGGGAGGAAATGACCCCTTCTCTTGTGGTGCATCTTAATGGGCAATCAGATTTAACTTATTTAATAATAATTTTTAATGGACAAACAGATTAGCTTATTTCCTCAGGTGACATCACTTAGACAAATAATACCAACAGCTGAGGAGGACAGAACCCACAGTTCCTCAGGCTGAAATGCATTTTCCTCTCAGAATAAATTAAACCTGATCACGCTGGTTGTGCTGTATTACAGTGATACATGTTGGACTTCCACTCTGGGAGTGGGTTTTGGAAATTAAGAAAGAGGTAGAGAGCAATGAGACTTCCAGACCAATGGAGGAGCAATGATGTGATAGATAATAAGAGGAAAAAACCCAAAAGAGCAGTCAGAGATGCAGCAGCCTGGTGTGAGTGCCAAGGTCTCAAAGCTGTTGTTGGCCACAGCTCCTGCCTGGCAGTGCTGCAGCCTGTCCCCAGAACAGGTACCTGAAATGGTCCCACCTTTCTCTGCACCCCAAACTCAACAAGGGGTGCCTGACCCAACAAGGATGGGACCCTCAGCTCCCTCAGTGTCAGGAGAGATGGAAGGGGAAGCAGGGTGGATCCTGTACCTTATCTTCCAGCTCCATGATCTGGTTGTGCTGCCTGTCCAGCTGCACGTGCTGGTCCTCCACGATCCTCAGGAGCTGCTTGATGTCGTTGTCCTGCTGCTCCACAAAAGCCTGAGGGCAGGGAGGGGAGGATGGAGGAGGGTTAGGAGCAGCAGAAGACCTTCAGCAGTGGTGCTGCCTCTGTAACTCTTGTCCTGGGGCCAGTTTCGAGAGGCACAAACCACTGAACGTTCCCTTCCTTTTCCAGGGAATCCTCGAATGTCCCTAGCTGGAAGGGACCCACAAGGATCATCAAAGTCCAGCTCCAGAGGTTTGCATGCTTTGCCTCTAAACTGAAAAATTTCTTTGCTTCTGGAGCAAACGCCCATTTTTTGGAGACAAGCTACTGGCAGCTTTGTAGACTCATTTTTTGATTGCTCTTTTCCTTCTCTTTTCACATCCAGAACAATTATGTTCTGTGGAATCAGCCCTTGATTCAAACTAGATTGAAAAAGGGAAAAATTCCCAGCATTTAGGGTATCAGCTTGGGATTTGAGAGATCAGGATTCATCTTTTTGCTTTGACACAAACATCCAGTATTTTGCCATACAAATTGCTTGGCCCTTTTATACTTTTGTAAAATACAGTTAATATTTCCTTTTCTATAGAAAACCTTATACCCACCTAACTGCTTGCATAATTAACATATTAATTTTATCAATACCTGTCAGGTTCTTTGGTTCTGGAGGTTCTACAGGTGCTATAAATGCCCTTCTCTAAAGGTTTAAGCTCCCTGTTTCTGCATTGGACAGGCAGTTCCCACTGCATTGATCTGGGATGAGCTGGTGATGTACAGACCCATGGGCTTGGGAATCTCATAATTTTCCAGATTGCAAAACTTTTTTATCATTATGGTGACAAAATTCCTTAAAATCAATTTGCAGATCAATACTGAAAATAACACAGAGCTTTATAATTTCACAATTTTTCACTGATTTCTCTGGGGAATTTTACTGCAAAATTAACGCTGTGTCAGAGTAAGGCAGTGATTTTTTTTAAAGTTATTACAGTGATTTCTTCCTCAAAAAATCAGACTAGTACTCCGGTGAGGAGCAATGGGAAGCATGAGCTTCTGTTGCACAATTCCTGATGATGGCATTGCAGTGTATTTTGGCTCAATGTGTCAGGGCCTTTCACAAGTCACTTACTTTGAGTGAAGAAATTTCTTTTGTCTCTTGCACCGAAGGCTGGAAAATGGCCAGTTTGGTGACCTTGTCCTCCAGTCCCCACACTTGCTCCTGCAGCTGGATTTTGTTTTGGATGAGGTCTTCAATCTTCAGGTTCATCTCCTGTGAGAGGTTCTTTATCTCCTCATTGTTGATTTGCAGCCTGGCCGTGGTTTGCCGGAGCTGTTCTTCTTCCTCCTTGATTTCGCTGGTTTGCAGGGAGAGCTCGTAAAAGGACCTGTCAAAAATGTAGAGTTTCTGAAAGATGTCGTTCATCTGCCCCTTGGTCTTGTGGACAAAGTCTTTGAGGCCGTGGCCCAGCTGGAGGAGCCCATTGGCCAAGATTCGGACGTCGTCCAACATCGCAAATCTCGATTTCGTTTCGGGAGATGCGGCGGGACCCACGGAGAAAAAATCCTTGTCAGCTCCAGCTGGGAGAGCCAGGGGGGCCAGGAATAGTAAAACTGGAATGATCTTCATGTTCCCTGCCTCTGGCTCTCTTTGCTCAGGATGCAGAGGCTTTTCCCAGTGACAGCTCGTGCTCTGTGGCTGTTCTGGGTTGCAGAACTTGATCTATTTATACTCCTCTTCATTTTGGGAGAGGCAGAGCACAGGTTGATCATTAAGCTGTGTGTGTTTGAACGAGTGTAACCCCTCCTGAATGTAGGTTGGTACCTGGGAAGATAAAATTGAGAGACGGGCACGTTGCTGATTAAACTGGTTCTGAACTTTTCCATCTGCCAGGCCTTCTGGTGTAAAATGTTATTGATGACACGGTGTTTTTCACACAACTCTTTTTAATAGGTTAATTTTGGGTCATAATCTGGGTAAGGGCTTAAACTGCTCCTTGTTTGTGTTGTTTGGTTCCCTTTATTGCCTCGGGAGTGTGAAAGGATTTTACCATGTTTGAGAGCACTGGATGTTCAGGTTGTGAAGCTCCTTGATGAGCTGTGGAAGGGCAGAATATTCCCAGATGATTCACACAACTCGATTTTCATCTCAGGCCGTTTTCTGATGTAACTCATTGTGCTGCAGTGGATTTACTTGTCATGGAGCCCAGATTAAGTGAGAAAGAGGGAATTAGGTCCAGAGATTGCCTGGATGTGATTCTGCTGTGTTAAGGTTTGTGCAGTAATTTACACCATATAAAACTTATTTTTTAAGAGCTGCTTTGCAGAGGTGGGTGAGATAAATAATACCTCGCTTGCATTTCTCACCTTAGCATTCTTTTTGCTGTTTAAGATTCACACTGCATAAAGAAAGGCTGCAAGTGCTCTGAAATAAATGCCCAGTTCTGCAGTGGGTCTCTGCATGAAAACATGGCTTTTTTGGGTAGTACTGCAGTGTGAGTCAATGGTATTTCTCTTTCTGGACTCATTCATAGCAATCCAAGAAATCAAAATCAAACATTGCACAATGTGCTTTGGAGAGTTTTCAGGTTTTTGCCAAATTCTTGTATGTTTAGAAATTCTTCCCCTGGACTTCTTGTTGTGTTGTTGATGTACATATGCACGTATGATATGAAGCATCCATAGAAAAAATGTTTAAAAACTGAAACTTTTACCTCATATGTTGGATTTTTGGTGTGCTTAGGGGTTGGTAATATCCAGGTGACCTTCCCATTCACAATTAAATACTGTGAAAGTATTTTAGATCTCAGATTAATTGCTGTGGAATATTTTGTACCAGTATGATTGGGATCAGAGTTACTGGAGTACCTGAAGTATGGAAAAATAGCAGAAGTAGGGAGATGATCAGGCCCAGCTCTGGGCAGAATAGGGATTCCTTCAAAAAAAAACAATTCTGAATTGTTTCTCTGGCTTCTGACACAGGGATTTTGAGCTGCAAAACTTGAAAAACTGGTTGTAAAATTAAAAAAAAAAAAAAACAACAAAAAAACCCAAACCTATGTACAGACATTGTTCAATCCACTTCACAGTACTTGAGTGGCCCCAGTTTTATGTGGTTTCAAATGAACCATTTTCTTTTTTAACTATTTCATGTAAGAAATATTTATGGTTTATTTTGAATTCTTCCTAACCCCGTCACCTCCCAAAAATCTTTCTTCTTGGCTTAGTCTTTCTAAAAATGTAGGGAGTTAGTGAAGAAATAGCAATGACCAAACAACTGGGGATCAGACATTCTGCCAGGTTTCTACAGCTTGTGTCCCCTGTGCTGCTCAGACACGACACTACCCGTGGGAAAGGTTTGTTTTCCAAAGGGAAAAGGCAGCCAAAGGCCCTGATGTCAAATATTAATGAAGCACTAATTAGCTGCCAAGCACGTTTCCATATTAATGCCAAGGCCATGAAGTCAGACAGTGCTAAACTCACTACAGAGCACCCCTAGATGTCACAACAGTCCCAGAGTCCAGAAGAAAAGTGGGACACAGGAAAGCAGAGAGGAGAAGAGCTTCTGCCATGATTAAACCATAAAATTCAAGAGCTTTGGAAGCCCTGAGAGGGAATCCTGCCTCTGAGAGTTGTCAGGAAAAGATGTATATAACAAACATGATCCTGAAGATCTTTCATGCACCTGGGTGACCCTGATTATATGGGCTTTAAATGATTTTTATAGTAGGAATAAAGCAAAGAAAAAGGTCTTTGGGTTTTACTGAAAAGGGAAATTTTCATAATAAGAAAATTCATTCATAGGAATTTTCATTGTGTAAGAGTTAGGAGCAGCTCTTAATGTTTCAATGCCTTTGTGAAGGATTTTGCAAAATGGCTGCAATGATGTTACATAAATATTTAGAGGAGTGCCTGGTGCCGTTATGTCCATGGCTTGGGAAGCCTTTGCACTTTAGCAATTTATTTTATGGAAGTAGAAGTACTTTTGAGATCTGTTTGAGATAATAGGATAAGCTTTGCATATATTTGGCATGGCATTTTAATAAAAGCTCCAAACACAAGTCCTTGGGTTTACAGCTCCTGCCTGAAACTTTTATTGATGGAAATCAAGACATTTATAATGTTCTGTCACTTTTTCAGCCATCAGTCCCTTTCCATGGCTGTGTTTAGACAGGAAGATCTGAGGTTTTTAGTGATGTGAGGTAGAACAGAGGCTGGGAGAGCTGGGGATGGAGAAGAGAAGGCTCTGGGGGGATCCTAGAGCTCCTTCCAGTGTCTAAAGGGACTCCAGGAAAGCTGGAAAGGGACTTGGGACAATGGCCTGGCGTGACAGGACAAGAGGTGATGGTTTTAACCTGAAAGAGAGTAGTTTAGATGAGATTAGATACTGGGAATAAATTAATGTCTGTGTGGGTGGTGAGGCCCTGGCCCAGTTTGTCCAGAGTTTCCCCATCCCAGGAAGTGTCCAAGGACAGGTGGGACAGGGTTTGGGACAGTGGAACGTGTCCTCTGGACATGGCAGGGGGTGGCATGAGGTGATCTTTACATCCCTTCAACCCAAACCAGGGTTCAAACCCAACTTGACCAGTGGTAAGGTCAAGCAGGATTTTTCCATTTGGGAATCACATTCTGGTTTGCTAGCTGGGCATTTTTTCCCCTTTTTCCATGTAAGTTTTCCACAAAGGGAAGATGCCTGTAATAGGAAACCCTCTGGAGGGAGGCTGCCTGAACAGGGGGGAACATCCCCTGTCCCCTATTCCAGTGGGATCTGTGCATCTCAAATCCCATAAGAGCTTTTTCCCAGTGAAGTGCCCTTAATGAGGGCTTGAAAAGCAGTGGAGAGGGGAATGACCTGTCCCTTTCCTCAGCATAAATCAATCCTTTGCATAAGCCTGCCTTTAATATAGGGATCCTGTAGCCTGGCTTCACAAATACCTTAAATCTTTCTCTTAAGTACTAATAATACTTAATAAAAGTTTTATGAGCAAGGTACATTTTAGAGTAAATTTTCATATCCATTTTCATTTTAAAAGAACATCAAGCAGCAAATGTATTCATGGCAGAACAAAGTAATTTAGGAGAGTCACAAAAATGGCCCTGGCCCTCTCTGAAATAGTAGGGGAGCGTTGATTTGGCAAAGTGACCAGTGGGGATGGGATTCCAAAACTTAATTCACCATGAAGGACTTGAGAGGGAAGAAATTCCCACTTGCCTGCTAAGATTATTCCTCTGCCTGCAGGGGTGAAGCAGAGCCTGGTTCATGAGGCTGCCCCAAATGTCCCTGGAGCTGGACTGCTCTTAGGGAATTCCTTAGGATCAGCATTAGCTGGGGCTGTCTAGATGGGGCTGTTAGGGGAGGAGATTTGAGGAATTGCCATCAGAACCAAGGCCTTGGGTGGGATTCATTGGCCAAAATCTTGCCATTAGTGCCATTTCAGGCAGCCAAGGGCAGCCTCCCTTTGCAGCTACTCCTCCAGGAGTGTGTCCCACCAGTGCAGGTGTTTTGGAAACTCCTGGCATGTAAAAGGCACCAGGTACCTTCCCTGAGTTACTGCCCTTCTGAGAATCCAAAAAAGTCTTTTTGTTACCAACCTCCTGCTGCCAGCACTCGACAGCAGCTGCTTTATTACACCTTAAAAGTTGTCCTGCTGTGCTCCTCACTTCACTTCTGAGCCCATCTGGCATCTGGTGTCTCTGTGGGACAAGGAACAGTTGGAAACCACTCACAAATTGTGTTCAGACCCACGGAACAGTTCCCAGAGGGAAGGGAACCTCTTTTTCCTCTTGCCTCACAAGCCAGGGCTGTCAGAGGGCTGGTTGTGCAGTGTTTGGCCAGAATGCAGCGTGCCAGTCCTTCCTCCCTGGGAGCTGGAGGCAGCCCTGGAAGCCCTCCCTGAGCTCCCATGGACCATCCCTGCTGGATCCCCTGGCTGGAGCCAGGCTGGCCAAGGAGGATGATGCTGGTGTGGTGGGCAGGGCTGGCTGGGAGGTGGGATGGGGATTGCCAGGCTGGTTTTTTAAAGATACGTAACAGTTCATACATTTAGACTTGTTTGGCAGCAAAAGAAGGTTCATTTCCTCTGAATAACTGAATGTTGAGGTGGAAAAGTCTGGGGTTTTTTTGTCTTTAAAAGAACATCAAGGAGCTTTGTGTAGATCTAAATGGCCTTCACAAAGGACAGGTAGGGGTTTGTAGTGGACAGTTTTGCTGATGAAGCGTGAATCCAACTTTCAGCTTGTTGGCAAGGGCCCAGCAGGGCTCAGAGGACAGAAAATACTGCAGAATTTTGCATCTCTTGTGGCTGTTAAAGTAACCAGGGACTTGGAGAAATGGGACTGGAAGGGGTTTCCAGAATGTGTCCCCTGCCCAGAAAAGCTTGAGGTTGTCTTTAAACCCAGCTGGAGAGTGTGTGCCTCACCTGTCCTGAGAAACCACCAGAAAATGGAGGTTTCACACCCTCCAAGGCAATTTGTTCTACTGCTTTAACTCTCCTTACAGCCAGAACATTTTCCCTTGTGCCTGACCTAAATCTCCTGTGCTGCAATTTCCTCCCATTAGGTCCTGCCACATTCCCTGTGGATGTGATGAGCACTTTATTACTTCAGCCTTTGAAACAGTTCTTTAGCTACCTGGGAGTGTTGTCATTACCTGAAGCTACATGTATCTGTTCAGTTTAATCCATCTCAGAGGAGAAATGTAACCTGAAGTTATCCCAATGTCAGGAGATTTAAAAAAGAAAAGAAAAGGAAAAAAAAAAAAAGAAAAAAAAAGGACAGGCCACAAGGAGGGAGGTATTTAACAGAAACCAGCTGCTCTGTGTTGAGCAAATAAAGTAAATAAAGCTTATGTATTCATGTTATATTTGCTCTGTGTTGAGCAAATAAAGTAAATAAAGCTTTTGTATTCATATTTTCTTTCCTCTTGAATTTAGATTGTAGAATCACTAGGAAATTTTTAGATGGATTTTTCAAGTACCCTTCCAAAAAAGAAATGTTTCAAAATGTGATGAGAGTTGAAAAATTATGTCTTTTGATGTGTGCAATAAGGGGTCATTACCAAAGACAAATTGTTTGTCTGGATGTGCACTGCATCTCATGGAACAGAAAATGTCAAACCCTCTGAGTGTGAGCCTTTCCAGAGAGGTTTAAATAACAGCATTAATGAAGGTGTGACCCCTCTCATCAGCTGCTGCCTTTGTCTCTTGCAGGAATCTCCTTTATGTGTATCCACAGAGCCTTAACTTCGCCAACCGGCAGGGATCTGCCAGGAACATCACAGTGAAAGTGCAGTTCATGTATGGAGAGGACCCCAGCAATGCCATGCCGGTGAGGGAGGCCCTGTGCTCCATGGGAAGGAGCACTTAAAACTCCTGTCAGGCTGTTCAAACCTCACTGAAATGCATTTCAAAAGAACGAGTTCAGGGGAATAGAAAATGATATTTCAGAGCAAAGAGTGCAGTTGTGTAGAGTTTGCAAGATGACAGTGGAGCAGCTGGAATTTTAACATGAGATTATTGATTATAAAGGTGGTGAGGCCCTGACAGACATTGTCCAGAGAGATTCTCCATCCCTGGAAGTGTTCAAGGCCACATTGGATGGGACTTGGAGCGACCTGGGATAGTGGAAGCTGTCCCTGTCTCATTCCTGAGATGGGATTTAAATTCCCTTCCAGCCCAACCCATTCTGGGTTTCTGTGTTTGCAGCAGGCACTGCTCATGGTTGGAATAGAAGTTTTGCTTCCATGACAAAGGATTAAAGGTGACAGCTTTGTTCGGGGCCAGCAGTGATCCTCACTCAGAGAGGATCTGTGCAGGGGTGGTTCCACCATCAGTTCTTCTGCCATGTTTGTGTCTGTGTGTCACTGGAGTTGTTGAAATTGTGCCTTTTCAGTGACTGAGTAAGTGCTGCCTATAAGTGAAGGGGCAGGGAACAAGTTGTAATGGGTGCGCAGTAAATGGATCTCTAAATGTCTCTACAGGATTATGGAACAAATTCTTGGCACAGTTTTAAAGGGGGGTTCCTGTGGTTTTTTTCCTCTTTTTGCAGGTCATCTTTGGCAAATCCAGCTGTCCTGAGTTTTCCAAGGAAGCATACACAGCTGTGGTGTATCACAACAGGTAAACACAGTGTGGAAGTGACTCACCAGTGACTGGTGTTAATTATTTAACAATCAGTGTCTGGACAGCACTCACAGAGACTGCAGTGCCAGTTGATGCTGTCCTTAGAGTTTTGTGACAACTGGGAGACAGAGTCTTTGTTTGCTGGGGGACAGATCAGCTTTGTGTGATCCTGAGCACGTAGCCCAGCTCAGCAGATGCTCCAAGTACAGCTCCAGTCAGCAGTCATGAAGATTTATGTTCCAAACTCACGGGTGCAGGTGCTCCCGTTGTTTTCTTGGAACCTTTTAGACATTAGGTACAAATTGGAGCTCCTTGATCTTGAGAATAATTCCATTGCAGCTGGGGTGAGGGGTGCTGAATCCAGCAGGAACATTTTCCTGGCTTTGCAGCTGTGCCAGGGAGAGCTGTTCCAGGGGAGATTGCTGTCCTGCAGGTCAGGCTTGTGGCAGTATCCACGTTGAGACAGGAGTTTATTGCTCATGCGGTTCAGAGTGCCTGTGTGAGGAGGAGGAAGTTGCTGCCCATTTTTTTTTGTGGATTAGAAGTTTTTCCAGTCTTTGGTGATCAGAAAGTGAGCTTTAATCCCTTGGGATTGCCCATACACTCCCTTCCCTGCAGATCCTTTAGCTCAAAGGGTTCAGTCTGGAGCACAAGGTAGCAAACCACTGTGGGTGACTCAGCTGAGGCTCTGCTCTCTGCACAGATCTCCTGATTTTCACGAGGAAATCAAGATTAAGCTTCCAGCCACTTTGACAGACCACCACCACCTACTTTTTACTTTCTACCACGTCAGTTGCCAACAAAAACAAAACACACCCCTGGAGACTCCAGTCGGCTACACCGTGAGTGTCTTTCCATCCTTGTATTTTTCAGGATTCATTCAAATGCATTTGCTGGCTCTTTGTTTAGCATCCCTGTGAGCTCATATCCCATTGGAGAGCTTGGGCAATTGGCAAAAGTCAAAGAAAGCCTTAAGAAATGAGTGTTTTTGTTGTTTTCTTCTCTTTGCAGTGGATCCCCATGCTGCAGAACGGCCGGTTAAAGACGGGTCAGTTCTGCCTTCCTGTGTCATTGGAAAAGCCACCACAGGCTTACTCAGTGCTTTCTCCAGAGGTGAGCTGAGTTCTGCCTGCTGGAAACCAGCAGAATACATGTGAAAAAAAATGAGAGGATGTGCACACATATCTGTGTGTGTGCGTTTATTAATTCCTTAAATAGCGTTAAATTTACACAGAATTTTAGTGTTTGTGTGTGGCTATGTGCATGTGATCTGGCCAAAAGAAATGAAATAAATTGAATTGTAATTAGCAGAGCCTAAACTCTGCTCTCTGTCACATCCTCTCTGATTCTTCCTCAACGTGCAGGTTCCTCTCCCTGGGATGAAGTGGGTGGACAACCACAAAGGGGTTTTCAATGTGGAAGTTGTTGCAGTGTCATCCCTCCACACTCAGGTGGGTGTTCAGAGCAGTCACTGGAATAAAATAATCTTCTGACAGTTGAAACACTGTCAGAGTTGATGCTGTGTATGGCAATCCCTTGTAGTGAAATTACAATCTCGTTTTCAGTTCTGAGCCAGCACACCTGTTTTTCCACATTCTGCTGTGAGTATATTTGAGAAGTTCTGCTTAAAAAGATGAGTGGTTTGGCCTTAATTCACAGGGGGGTGAATGGCCAACAGTGTTTTCAGCCTGTTGTGTTTGATACAACAGCTCTAACACAGCCCAGGCAAATTATGTTTTCTTGTTCTTGTTTTCTTGTTCTTGTTTTCTTGTTCTTCTCTTTCCCCTCCTCCTCTTTTGTTTCCTCCCTGTATTTTCCCTCTGTCTGCCTTTGATCTGAATATAAGGATGACAATCACTTTGTTTAATCATTTGAGCTTTTGTTTTATTAATTCCCACTGTGTCATTTGGATGGGGTGTGTGTATTTTATTTGTGCTGTAAGTAGTAATGTGATTTTAGTGCATTTTTGTCTGGTTTGTCTAAGAATACACAATCTGTGGGTCCTCTAGTTTTGCCTTGATAACTTTGAAACTAGAATTAGAATTAAATATGGACATATCTCTCAAAGATGTTCAGTTTCTGCTAATTTTAAATGGCCAGATAGAAAAATGAGAGTGAGAGCCCATCCCTGAGACACAAATCCATAGAAAATGAAGATATTTGGGGGATTCTTGCTGATTATTGGCTTTTTGCTTGTTGTAGGACCCTTACCTCGACAAGTTCTTTGCACTTGTCCATGCTCTGGATGAGCACATGTTCCCTGTGCGAATAGGAGACATGAGAATTATGGAGAACAACTTGGAAAATGAACTGAAGAGCAGCATTTCAGCTTTAAATTCCTCTCAACTGGAGCCGGTAGTGCGATTTCTTCATCTCCTGCTTGACAAACTGATCCTTCTGGTAGTAAGACCTCCTGTCATTGCAGGCCAAATAGGTATTTTATTTAAGTTTTATAGAGAATTACATAGCTGAAAGTTTGACACTTCCAATTTTATCATATTTATGTAGAAGTAAAAAAGTCCATTTTTATGCTTTATTTTAGTGCCACTAATATACCAAGTGTCTCCCAAATAAAACATGCTGGCATCCAGATCTGGGGTAATATACACAGGAGCAATATTTAATATTTAATAGAATGCCTCTAAGAAGAACTGGGAATTTGGTGTCCAAATTGAGCCACCAGAAAAAAGAGCCTGATTTTCCTGGATGCTCAGCATGTTTTTAGCACTGGAGCTTGTTAAGCTGTCTCCATCCTGACAGAAAATAGGGATTTCAGCCTTATTGGTCACCTTGGAAAATCTGGAAGCAGGTGAAGTAGGAAATTACAGATGCTGCATGTTCCTGTTGTGGATCTGATACTGCCAGACAGAGTGAATAATCCTTTCTTTTGCTCCTGTGAAGGGCTAAGCTCTGGCAGTACAAAAAAATCTCAAGTTTAAGTCAGGATTAAATCCTTACTGTTTAAAGTAGCAGTTTTTGCCGATTTTCTTTTGTAGGAAACCTGAGTTTGGACATGGTGGAATATAAGGATCTAAGACTGCTTTAAAAATAAATACTTTTAAAAGTATTTTCTTAGCTGTATCATTTATTTATTTATTTAATCTTTCTGGAAAAGAATTTACCTGCATTTTTATTTTATATTTTAACGTTCTTTCACTCTTTCAGTGTTCTGAATTGGTTTAGTTGGTTTGTATGGAATATTATGGACATTAGTGACTGGATTTATTTAAAATAAGATTTTCATTCTCTAGCTACTGTCTTCTTCATCCTTAATTTTTCGAGTGTGTAGTTTTTTGTGCTCATTTTCCGAGCAGCTTTTTTCTCTCAACAAAATGAAATTGTTCATTTGATACAGTTTGTATTTTGGCTAAGGCTTAAATAGAGGAAATAATTAACTGAGAAAAGCATGATAAATATCCAAAGGGTATTATCCATCAATTTAACAAAGACTTACTTTTGTTACCATTGCAGTTGATGACCAAAGCTGGGCTGGTTCCAGAAATGGAGCCTAAGCTCATTAAGTTTATTATTAATAAAAGTGGCAGCTGATCACTGGAGCGGCTGTCCTGCTCTCAGGCTGGTCAGACCTGGTTCAAACTCCATGCTCAGTTTGGGATGAGGAAAGCTTGCTGGGCTCTGAGAAGCTCCACCATTTACCCTGCAGGAGGTGGATGAACAGCACATTTAGGATTTCCCCTGGGTCCTGCTGCAGTCTAAACCAAACTCCTCCCTTTTTGCTTTCAGTGAACCTGGGCCAAGCATCTTTTGAGGCGATGGCATCGATCATAAACAGACTTCACAAGAACCTGGATGGCAACCAGGACCAGCATGGCAGGAACAGCCTGCTTGCTTCCTATATTTATTATGTTTTTCGTCTGCCCAACACCTACCCCAACTCACCATCACCAGGTAGCTCTTTTGCTTTTTCATTTTATTTCAAGTTTGGTAAAAGATGGCAGAAGCCACTTGCTGGCAGGTGCTCCTGAGCTCCAGCTGTGTGGCTGCTTCCCTACAGGGCTCTGTTATTAATTTGCCAGTGTAGCCACTTTAAGATGAGTTTAATTGATGTTATTCAGAAATTTAATCATTTGATGATTATTAAAAAGTGTCACTGTTGAAGGATCGTGAATTATGGCAAAAAAAAGGGTTTTAGGGTTTTTTCTATGAGACAGGGGTGATGCACTCCTGGCCTGTCATGTTTCCCAATCTCCTTCACAAGAACTTTTATACTTTAGTCCAGTTCCAGCAAAAGTTTAAACACTGGCTGGAGGGAATAGGTATCCAAAGGGTATTATTAATCAATTAAACAAAGACTTGCAATTGATGACCAAAGTTGGGCTGATTCCAGAAATAGAGCCTAAAGTCATTGAATTTATTATTTATATAATATTTTACATATTTTAATGTATGTATATATATATACATACATACATATATATTACATGGTTTTATTTCTATGTATACCTATAAAATATAGACATTATATATTTAAGGCAGGAGTGCAAAATACTCTAAAACACGTGTCTGGATGCAGGAGGGAAATAAATTAATCCTAGCTGAAAGCGAGGGATGGGAAAGAGGTGGTGTGAGTGACAGCCATAGAAAACCAGGTTTTGGAAAGGATGTTCATGCACAGAGTGGGAAGCTCTGAGAGGTGTTGGGAAGGTTTTGTACCTAAAACTGTTCCCACCTTGGGTGGGTTTTGAGCGTGAGGTTTGGAAAACATCTCGTTAGCTAAAGACAATCCCACAGGGAGCCTTGTGCTTCCCTGTGGCTAAAACAGCTTTTAATTCCCATGCTGGAGTGACTGGGCAGGGCCTGGGTGTCCTGAGGGGGTCTGGGTGATAAAGGATAGCCAGAGTGACCAGACTGGGGAGGCCTGGGTGTCCTGAAGGGGTCTGGGTGATGAATGGCTAGGCAGGGCTGGCTGTCCTGAGGGAGCCTGGGTGATGGAGGATGGCCAGAGTGACCAGGCAGGAGAGGGCCTGGGTGTCCTGAGGGGGTCTGGGTGAGGGGTGGCCACACTGACCGGGCAGGGCTGGGTGTCCTGAGGGTGAGGGATGGCCAGACTGATCAGGCAGGGGAGACCTGGGTGTCCCAAGGGGCTCTGGGTGATAATGGATGGCTGGACTGACCGGGCTGGGCTGGGTGTCCTGAGAGTGAGGGGTGGCTGTACTGACCAGGCAGGGCTGTCCTGAGGGCTCTGGGTGAGGGCTGACCAGGCAGGGCTGGGTGTCCTGAGGGGCTGTGGGTGAGGGATGGCCACACTGACCAGGCAGGAGAGGCCTTACTGTCCTGAGGGGCTCTGGGTGAGGGGTGGCCACACTGACCAGGCAGGGCTGGGTGTCCTGAGGGCTCTGTGTGAGGGGTGGCCAGGCTGACCAGGCAGGGCTGGGTGTTCTGAGGGCTCTGTGTGAGGGGTGGCCAGGCTGACCAGACAGGGCTGGGTGTTCTGAGGGGCTCTGGGTGAGGGGTGGCCACATTGACCAGGCAGGAGAGGCCTTACTGTCCTGAGGGGCTCTGGGTGAGGGGTGGCCAGGCTGACCGGACAGGGCTGGGTGTCCTGAGGGCTCTGTGTGAAGGGTGGCTGCACTGACCGGACAGGGCTGGGTGTCCTGAGGGCTCTGTGTGAGGGGTGGCCGCACTGACCGGGTGTCCCCGCAGGTCCCGGCGGCCTGGGCGGGTCGGTGCACTACGCCACCATGGCCAGGTCGGCCGTGCGCCCCGCCAGCCTCAACCTGAACCGCTCGCGCAGCCTCAGCAACAGCAACCCCGACATCTCCGGCACCCCCACCTCGCCCGACGACGAGGTGCGCTCCATCATCGGCACCAAGGTACGGCTGTCCTGTCCTATCCTCTCCTGCTGGGGACCCCCCAGAGCCCCAGCACCTCCCAGTCCTTCCTGAGTACCAGGGAGGCGCTTGGGGGTGTCCCAGCCCCTCCTCAGCCCTCTCCCAGCTGTTGCTGTTGGCACACAGGAATGCCGCTCCTTGGAAATGTCTCTGACTTTTGGAGCCATCCTGGAGTGCTGCTTCCACAGGTGTGGGGGCTGAGGGCAGGAGTCCTTCTGGATTTGTCTCCCCCTCACTTTTTGCATGGCCAGCAGCCAAATCCTGAGCCCAGCTCTGTTGTGTCTCCCCAGACCTTGCATCCTCTTACCCCACTCTTCCTCCCAACCCCAAACCCCCTCCTCTGCTCTGCATTCAGCTGCTCAGGTTTCTCTACTCCTCGTGTCCATAGCGGGTGTATTCCTGCACACAGCAGGAATATTCCTGCTCCCCGTGTGGCCCAGAGAGGATCTGGGATGCTGGTGAGAGGCACAGTCTGGCCTGCTGAGCACAGGGGCACTGACTCCCACACTGGCTGCCCACCCCAGAAAGTGACATTCCAGTGTGGGTGCAGAGCATCCAGCATGGTTGTACTCTGGCTTTTGAGTAAAGAGTAAATTCAGTAAATTTCAGTAAATCCATCTCCTCCTGCTGACTTCTAACTACACAGAACCACCACAGTCCCAATCTGAGCCCTTCATTTTGTGCCTAAAATAGGTGGGATGAGCCAGGACAAAGCAGTGTTGGTAATTCCCTCCCTTGAGAGGGGTGCCCGAGCTGCTTTGGGGTTTTCTCGTTTCTTTTTTTTTTATTCTTCAAACTGTGATAACTTCACCAGGGTGAGACTTTTTCCCACCATGGCCTTTCACTCTTCCAACATAGGTGAATTCCTGAGCCCTTTCAGGGACCTGTTAAATTCCTTTGGAAGTTTAGGGAGCAAGGTTGTTACCAAAGCCGCCACCCTGACCACACAGGCTTGACGTGGCTGATGCTGGGTTTTATTAGAGCAAGAAAAACACAGTTTGAGGAAGAGGTTACCAATTTTAAATGAATAACATCATTTGCTGACCAAATAAGAGGCTGAAGAATTGTGGGTAGGCAAATGATTATTTCTTACATCAAAGTCTGGACTTAGAGGTCTTTTAAAGAAATATTTTAAAGACCACTTCAGTATCTTGCTAATTAAACAAGCCTGACCTTTTGTGAAATGCCACAGGCACTGATGTGCATATGGAATTTACCCAGGCTATCAGAAGTTTAACGTGTGCTGGCTTGGTGAATAATGTCACAGTACAAAATGAAGAGAGATTTCTTCCAGAGGTGTACTCCAGGCCTTAAAGGAAAACCTGTTCTGTGGATAATTGCTGAGGGAAAAGTTTCCTTTAGGGTAGTCTGAGCATCAGGAATTAACCTCAGTCTGGCTATACAGACTTTTGGTTGAGTGTAATTATTTCTGTTTATCAGTATCAATAGACAAAAATAAGACACTTCTTGAGATGCTGACATGAGTAAAAGGGTGCAAAAATCCCTGTTGTTTCTCCAAGTAATGGCTTAAGGAATAGATAGATTCTAATTTGAAGGGTAGGTTTCCTATCACAGGAAGTTTTCTGCTTTAAAACAACTCCAATTGTGGGGTGTTTGTCGTTTGAGGGAGGTCTTCAAAGTCCAGTCTAGCGTTATTTTTTATTCTAATGTAAGGTATTTAGAGGTGTGGTATAAGTAAGTCTCCTTTATCTCCTCTTACTTCATTTTGAAAACTCTGTACAGGATTTGGAAGATTTCTGTTTGTTGTCACAGCAGAGGAGGTCTTAGGTCTGTCACTTGTTTTGCCATCATTTGTGAATTGAAACCATGTAAATTTTATTCCCTACTAAAGAAAATACATTAAATGCCCAAAAAGACATGTTTATAGTGATCCTGGAATGCTGGAGATGTGCTGGGAAAAACCCAGAAGGCGTTTGTGGGGTTTCATTGCTCTGCCAGTGATTTTCCCAGGTGTGGGTTATGTTCCTGCACAGACCCAGATGCAGGTTGAGCCCCAGGGGCAGCACAGAATTTAACAACAGCTTTGTGAACTTTGGAGTGACTCTGCCAAGCAATAAGAAGCTCTTGTACTCCTTCTGTTTTCTGAAGAGGAAAGAATCCTTCCCTTTTTAGATTTTTGCAAAATGACTTTTGCTTCTGCAAACACAGTGTGTTTAATTGTTATCCTCAGAAGCAGAACGACAAGATTAGGAAACCCTGAGAGAGAAATGTGAGGGGGATAAAGGCATTTTCAAAATTAGTCCTGATTTTACAAAACAAGAGCTTAGTTCAGCATTCTGCAAAGCCCTTTCGACTTTAAATCACTGTGAGCAAAATAAAGCATGTTTATGGGGCTGAGCAGGGCACAGGGCTTTGATTTATTCCTGCCAAAAAGTAATTGAGATTAAAACACTCTCCTTATGCGTTCAGTATTTTTTTTATTGGACATCTTAAGCAAAATTACAGCACTGCGGAGCTCTGCCTCGAGGAGCTCGGTGGATTAATGGTTTGAATCCCAGGTTACAGCTCTCACACCAGGTTCAACCTTGAGGTGGATTTTAGTTTGCTGAGAGAAATAGATGATTTGGCTTGGTGGACTTTGCAGCTGATGCTGATCACTGGGATGAAATGGGCTGCACCTTTGCTTTGTATATTGGGGAAAAGCCCTAAGTTGGAACAGAGGTGAGGATGGAAGCTCTCGCTCAGGTGAGGGTTGTTAAAATCAAAGTGTGGTATTTATAAGGAACTGTGTCTGCCAGAGCTGCTTCCTGGGACCCAGGGAAGTCCACTCCATCCCCCTGAATGTTCCTGATTTGGGAGCAGCCTGAGTGACAGCACAAGTTTAAATTTTTCCTTCCTTCTGAGTGTCTCAAGGAGAAGAGAGCAGAGAAAGGAGGGATCCACAGTGATTTTGCCAAAATGATCCACTGCAGTAGAATTTGTAGTACAGGCTAGATTGAGCTTTTGAAAAGCAGGATGGTTTTTCAAATGTTTTGCTTGGAAAATAGGTTGGTTCCAGAAAAGGTACGTGCTCTTCCCTCCCTTTGCCACAGTGCCCAGAGGAAATGCCCAAGTGTCCATGTGAAATCCTGTCCACAGGTTCTTCTGCCAGCAGTGCTGGACTTTGATTCCATAGGCAGGGAACCCTGTGAGGATTGACAGTCAGTCTCTTCAGTTTCTCAGAATTTCTGTAAGAATTGTAGAGCTTATGAAATCTGGGCTACCCTGAAGGTGCTGGAGACCTCAGAGAGCTTCCTCACATCTCAGCACCAGTTTTCCTCTGTCACAGTGTAAATCTCACCTGGCTCCATGGGAATGGGTTTAAACTGAGCAAAAGACAAGTGGGATTTTTCATGAGGAGGAGAGTTTTTGAATGTCAAGCATTCCAGACAGGACAGGCCAGACCAGACCAGAGCTGTTGACAGGATTAATGTTCTGTATGTATGTGAGATATAAAATAATCCTCTGGACTCGATGTCGCGACAGGCGCCCGAGAACTCAGGTTCTAAGTGCTGATGTGTTTGCAGTGTACCCACTTTGATTGCTTGTAAGGACTGAACTTTGACTACTGTATGGCATGCAACATGTAATATTTCTTTCCTTTCCCAACTGCTTTCTGTCACATGCCCAGGGCTTGGACCGCTCCAATTCCTGGGTAAACACTGGTGGTCCAAAAGCAGCCCCATGGGGATCCAACCCCAGCCCAAGTGCAGAGTCAACACAGGTGGTGTCTTCGGTAGAGGTTTTTCTGCCTTTGTTTTCCCTGATGTTTCCCTGTAGAATATCTTCCTTTCAGTGCATATTCCAGTTTTGATGGTTTCTCTTTTTTTTTTTTTTCTTTTTTTTTTTTTTTTGGTAATTGTTTATTTGAAAACTTTTCAGTTTGATTTTACAAATTCTCATCTTGTCCCCCACCACCCCACCACACTGCATGAGAAACCTCCGATCGCGTGAACGTGTCCCCTCCTTTCATTTCAGTGGTTGCTGGTCTGTGAAATGTAAATGCTGTGACTGCTTTTGTTTTCTTTTTTTTCTCTTTCTCTCACACTAGTTTCAGCTTCAGGTGGAGCACATTTCTAAGTGGGAACATTAATCACAGCTTCATAGTTTTGTTCATGTTTGCCATTCCTTTCGATGTCGTGAACCATTTTGCCATTCTCATCAAGCATTTAGTACTCATTGTCCAGTAATCCTTCATTACTTGTTTGAGTGGAATATTGTGAACCCAAATTGACTGCCACATATGAAATTCTCTCTTAAAACATGTCAATTTGAGTGCTGGAGGCAGTGATTTGCCAGGGCCAATTGTATTGTTCTGTGTTGCAAAGTATGAAAACTTTACAGCAGCTTCAGTCAGGAAGAGTTTATTTAGCCCCCGTTGCCTGCTGCTCTCCACTGCATGGTTGCCTTGAACGTACCTCTCAACTGCTCCTCCTTCCCAGGTTTATCAGCCTTCCCAAAATATTTAGTTCCAATTCACTTGCTCTCGTGGCAAATTATTTCCATCTGAAGCAGAACTTGAGTGATTTTCCCCTTGCCCGTGGCAGCAGAGCGTGGCTGTGGGTACATCCCCCCACGCTTGGCCTCTGGTAGATTGAGAGGTATGGGCTGAAATTCCAAGTATTACCTGTGCATGTTGATAAAATGCAACGATGGAAAAGTTTCATGCTTTGCAGCATTGTCTTTGTGCATCAGAACATGCAGTTCTTTAAATAACCTGTATGTCTTAAAACCAATCAGAATTGCTGTCGTTTTGTTTAGACCCAATCTGTAAATGCCTAAGAGTTTGAGAATGCTTAAAAAGCTGTAAAAACCCTACAGTTGGAAGAGTATTTTTGTAAACGTTCGTTGTCCTTGAGCTGCAAAACCCATCCACGGCAAACTTTAATGTCCTGTCATCATTCATTCATCTCCACTCCGTAGGCTACGGATCGAAGTTGTAATCGTATGTCTTCGCACACTGAGACGTCAAGTTTCTTACAAACATTAACAGGACGATTACCAACCAAAAAGGTAGATTTCAGTGGAGACAATTGGTATTGTGGGGCAGGGAGGTCAAGTTATTCTGAAAACGTGATGCAATTTATTCTTTTATTTATAGCCTGATTATTTTTTTTTCCCTCCCGAGGTCATTAGGAACTGCTGGTGCTTAACACCTCTGAATATCCAGGCTGTAGGGAATGTGAAGTATTTGGAATTGAATTGGGAAGAACTAAATGATCAGGAGTTGCTTGTCTGATTTAATGGCCATAGTGTTTGGGGCCAGTTTATTACTGGCTTTCAAAAAATATGAATAGCACTGTCTAGACACGTAAATGATGCATTTTGTGTGCAAAATGAAAATGTGTTGGATGGCTCAGTGTGCTGAGCTCACTTATCCAGGTGTTAATCCAGAGAGACTCTAGAAAGGGAATGGGAGTCACTTTGAAAGTGAACTCCCTTACAGGAAATGAGGACCTCGTAAACAATGTCAGAAAGGCAAAATGCCAGAGCTTTTGTGTAAAGAAAACGTGGCCACTGCCACCGTCAGTCTGTGGGTTGGTCTTTTCCAAGAAAAGAAATCCAAGAGCTGTTTGAGCCCCATGTTTCTTTTTTACTGTCTTAAGTCCTTTCTCACAGTAAATATACATCTTTGTACAAATCACGTTATATGTCCACTTTTTACTCCTTTTTCCTGCGAAAATCAGACCAGGCAGAAAGGTAGACTTTTTAAACTAAACTAATTTGAGCACCAACCTTTTTTTTAAGTTGTTATTTCTTGGGGGCGGGTGGAAAATTCTTTTGACACTTGAGATTCAATCCTGGAGCGAGATGCTGTGAAACGTTTCTCACATCACATGTCATAACCTCATCCCTCATTGTTAGCTGGGGATTTCTTTATGGGATGCCACCACTGCTGTCATGTCCTCAGTTATTTAGTTTGCTTAACTCATTGTTTGCCACACTTGCCACGGACCGTGCTGACATTTCTCATGGGGGCTGTGTTGGGGGCTGCTCTGGAGGCTCGGGCTGACTCTGGGTTTGACTCTGTAGCTTTTCCACGAGGAGCTGGCCCTGCAGTGGGTTGTGTGCAGCGGGAGTGTGCGGGAGGCGGCCCTGCAGCAGGCCTGGTTCTTCTTCGAGCTGATGGTGAGCAAACACCTCCCTGATGTCTCCCAGCCCCTGCTTTCAAACAGAGCCAGCCACAGCTGCAAGTGGCTCTGCTGTAATTTATATCCCATAGGTGAAGAGCATGGTGCATCATCTGTATTTTGCTGACAAACTGGAAGCGCCGAGGAAGAATCGTTTCCCGGAGCGCTTCATGGATGACGTGTCTGCACTGGTCAGCACAATCGCTGGTGATATAGTCTCCCGCTTCCAGAAGGTGATGGCAAACGATTACACTGAGCCCAGCTCAGCCACCCCAGCCCTCCTGCCTCTTGTTTGCTTGAAAACACACAGGGTTCTTCATCTGCTTTCTGGTTTTCCTTCTCTCCAGGACACGGAAATGGTGGAGCGGCTCAACACCAGCCTCGCGTTTTTCCTCAATGATTTGTTGTCCATCATGGACAGAGGATTTGTTTTTGGTCTTATTAAGACCTGCTACAAACAGGTGAATGCAGATAAACATTGTGGCTTAACTGAACCGTGGCAGAGCCTGTTAGTGTTAGATTTCTCTGGACAGACAGTAAAGTATGGACACAGAATTCCACTGTTCAGGTCTTAGAGCAGGGCATTCGCAGAGGTGATTTAGGGTTTACGCCTCTCTGATTACACTGTTAACTGTTAATTAGGAGTCACTCCCTGGAGTGAATGGGCAGGCAGCAGGAAGGGAGAATTATTCCCTCTGCTCACCACGTTCAGAGTAATTGAATCAAAAATTAGTGGGAGGTTCTGTGAGGGAGCTCAGACTGTCGTAGTCTCTTAAGGACACGGTGACCCTGGGTGATCATGTTGATCACTGAGCTCCTCTTCCATCCTTTGGGGCATGCAGGGTGTCCTTCCCCATAAGGAGGGCTCCTCCCACATTTGCAGTGTGACAGGGAAATCAGCCTACACCACAAAGTTTTGTTTGACTATAAACATCCATTCTGATGCTGTGTATAGAGGAGATAACAGGGGATCAGTAAGAAGTGGGCTAAACTTAGACTAATTTTCCCTGTAGAGTCTAAAACATTCTCTGTAAGGGCAGAAGAACAGCAAGAGCATTTAAGATTTTAAGCTGCCTGCTGTATATTACATATATTATGTGTCATTAATTATATTTTTATATATAAAAAATATATGTATAAAACCCAACCTGCATCTTGGAGCTATTAGTGCATCACACTGGTTCTCACAACTCCCTGCTGAAATCAATAGGAAGTGGGAATTACAGAATCAAAGAATGGTTTGGGTCGGAAAGGACCTTAAAGATGATCTTGTTCCAACCCCCCAACAGGTGAAGCCCACAGTTCTTCATTTGGTTATTTAAATACTACTGCTGTATAGATCTTGGATTGAGAGATATGTCAGGGATGTGTGTGGCTCCTGCAAATCAGGAACTGAATTTCTAACACAAAAAAAGTGCTGTGGACATGGATGTGACCATTTAATGACACCAAGCTCTGCAGTTCTTGCTTTGGGAGTGATTCTGGGGAGCAGGGGTGTGCCAGGGGGGCTCACCTTGCAGTTACACTCTCTTTTGGTGCTGACTGCAATGCTGTGGGCTGGATTTTCCAGGTGTCTTCAAAGGTGTATTCCTTAACAAATCCAAGCAACCTGGCATCTCTGAAGCTGGACTTCCTGCGCATCATTTGCAGCCACGAGCACTATGTCACCTTGAACTTACCTTGCAGCTTGCTCACACCACCTGCATCTCCATCACCATCCGTGTCTTCAGCCACTTCCCAGGTACTGAGAAATTTGGGAAATACAAGTTGAGCTCAGAGCTGAGAATGAAATCCTCTGAGGCAGTTGTATCACTGTACTTTAGTCCCTGTGGCTAATATTTTTGGAAGTGTTTATTTAGAAATCAGTTTTTCCTGCCGCAGAGGTTCTGATTTCTTTTGAGCTTTTATTATTGAGGAAAGAGTGCCCGTATCCCTCTCCTGGTAGTGACCATACCCTGTCCTTAGCAACCTGGTCCTCTCTTGTGTTGGACAAACACAAATAAGCCATAAAGGAAAACACTTTGTCCAGTGTTACCCCTTTTCTGGCAACACAAGGGACTTCAGAGCTCTCTGCATCTTAGTCCTGGCCTGCTCAGAAAAAGTAATTTGAATTAATGTGTCATTCAAGTGGATTAATTAGTTGCAAAATCACGTAAACGAAATCAATTAAAGCCTTCTTCAGCCTGGATAAGAGCATCTTCGAGTTAAAAGTTTAACCAATCCACTTTTAAAGGTTATTTGGTTTAACTTTCCTAACAGGGGAAGACAGTAACAACAAACAGAATTAATGGAAGAGTTACTGAGCTGGGATGGAATTTAAGTGTAGATGTGCCTTGATCCAAACAGAAAAGGGAAAAGGCATGAGGTTGTCTTTAATTCTGAAAACTGCTTCTTGTGTGTTTCCTAAGCTTTGACTCTGTTCATGATGCAGCTTCTGAAACTTGATTTTTTCAGAGTTCTGGGTTCTCCACAAATGTCCAAGACCAGAAGATTGCAAATATGTTTGAGTTGTCTGTGCCTTTCCGCCAGCAGCATTACCTGGCCGGGCTGGTGCTCACAGAACTGGCTGTCATTCTAGATCCTGATGCAGAAGGGTAAATCTTCACAAAGTTTTGTTTTTCCAAGAGCTTTCTGAAATTCCAAGCAAATGGTGGATGCAAAGAAAGTCCTGGCACGGCCAGAATTTACACAAATTAGTAAGCTATGATAAGAAAACAGTGGTTTAAGAATCTTCTTTCTTCTTGCCTCTTCTGTTTCTTCCTTATCCCAGACTCTGTAAACGTGATTTCAATCACATTTTTCCAGCTGAGAACAGGTAAAGAGGTTCCTGCTGGAGCCCCCAGATGCCACAGGGGCACTGCTGGAGCTCTGAAAGGAAAATAGCTTTTCTCAAATGTAACAGGAAAATAATTTCCAACATTTAGGAAGCCTCTCTTGCTGGTGGTTTTAAATGTTACAATATATTTTGCCTGTGGTTCTCCCAGCTCTTTTTAACTGTAAATTATGCATTGATGAGGCCCCTGTGGGTTATACAAATAGACAAATAGAGTCAAGCATGCAGAGTTTGTCAGTGACTCGCCTGGCTTGTGCAGCAAATAATTTTCTGCTCTAGTCCTGACATCCAGCCTGTTCCTTATGTTATTTAGGGCTGTTTTCTGCCTTGCCTCTTTAAAATGGGTTGCAATGGAAATTATTGATTGCTTCCACAGTCCTGAGTTCCCTCACAGACATTTTTCTCAAGGCGGACTCAGAAATATCAGCCGAGTCGACAAATGCTGATGATTCATGGTTAATTCTGCCCCTTTGCCAAGAGGTCTCTGGAGTTAAACATTCATTCTGTTTCCTCTTGGAGAAGAAAGTGATGCCATAAACTGGAATATTTTCCTGTACATATACATAACACGCTGCAGTCCCATTTGTTTGGCCTGAAATGGAAAAAGCAGCAAATCTTTACCCATATGTGCTGTCTGCAGAAATCCTTTTTGTGCCAGAGGAGCATCCTGCTCACTGGTTAGAAATCAGGCCTTGTCTCTGAGTGTGTTTGCCCTTGTTCTTCACAAACTTTCTGTTCTCTACCTGCCTACCAAGCCCTTAAGCCTGGCCCAGGATGGTGATCTGTGCACAGAGGAGTTTGCTGCTCTCCCCTGGGGAGACAACTCCTCTCTCTGTCAAGCCAGAAAAAGGCCCCTGGTACCAGTTCAGCTCTGGAGATGCATTTGGATCCAAGCTCCTGAATTTGGGGGCAGATGTATACCTGTAAAACATTTACTTCTTAATGTTTTCCAGAAAAAAACCTGGAGTTTCAGGTTTGTTGACTTCTCAAGCTCAAACCCTCTGCATTTCTCCTGGTAGATCTATCAGATAGTAAACCAAGTGTGTTCAGATCTGCTCTTCCCTTGCTGTGAAGACTTTTTACAGTCATGCATGATCACCAGAAGAGAGTGCTGGCACTTGCCTTCCATAAAATATTGTGGCCACCACTGGAGTAAGCTCAGAATTGTTCCCAGTTCATTATCCTGCAGCAGCAGTGGAAGGGCTGTTCAGCTAGTTGCTTATTGTGTTAGAGCCCTGCTTTAGGCCTTGATAGGTGATCCAGAGCCTTAAATGTGTTCTGGCCTTGCTCTTTTTGCTCCACTATCAGGATATGTTTAGTTTTAGCTCATTTTATAAGAACTCTTTGGACTGAGTTGGACAGAGAAGGAGTCAGGTCCCTGGTGCCTGGAGGTGTGTGTTGGATGCATCCCTCAGTGTGACAGGGTGCAGAGCAGCCCTGCAGAGCACCTGCAGCCTGAAAAACAGGACAAACAAAGCATGCAGGGGAAGGGATCCAGCTGAACGTGACAGTCCCAGCAGCTGGGCCCTGCACAGTTGGCTCTGCAAACACTGCAGGGGTGCTTTGGCCATCACACACAGTGCCCACGCTGCCCATCTTGGCTGAGGGTGCAGGCCAGAAGTGAGAAAATCAGAATTCAGCCCTCAGAGTTCAGTGCCAGAGTCGCTTTTGCACAAGTGTGGGTGGGTGTTGACAGAAATCCAGGCCAGGGCTGAGATAAGGGAGGGGAGGGAGGGAGGCGAGATCGATTCACTGCCTTATCAGGCAGGAAGAGCAGGGGGCTGCATTTCCTCCTCTCCACCAGGGATTGATCCACCACAGTGCCCACCCAGCTCTGGGAAAGTGACAAAGAAATCCATGGATCCCTAGGCTGGAATTACACTGCCTTGCTTGGATGTTTTCCCCATCTGCAGTTTTATGGCCTCTGGGATAGTTTCCCTTGAAATTTTAAAAACATGATTTAGGTGCCACTCCTTCAAAATGATACAAAGACTTTTCTTTATCCTTAATCTAAAGGAACCAGTCACTTAAATAAGCGTTTCCTTCCTAGTTGTTAAGGCTCTCACTAATTACACAAGCAAGCAATTGTAGGATCTCATTATGGCTTGATTAAAAGCCACAGGGAGGACCTGCAGCTCCAGTAGCTGATGTCCTCCCAAGCTGTACTGCTGCTTTATAGTCAACTTCAAACCCCCAAAAATCCAGTCAAAGCCTCTTTTTTTAACCAGAACTCACCTCTACTTTTCAGGTAAAGTGGATACTGCCTGAAATTCAGCACTTGTTTTAATACCTCAGGTCTGAACATTGCAGCTTATGTTTTGCTACTGCCTAATGTCTGAGCTTCCTTGGCTGCTTCATGCATGGGGTAAAGTGTCTTCTTGGCTGGTTTGCCTACAGAAGCAAATAGCTGCAGAGAGAACCTGCTATTTGCTCTGGGAGAGTTTTGCCTCTGCGTGGTGGCTGAGGGGATTGAAAGGAGCAGAGTCCTTGAGAGATTCAGGGGAGGTTTTGTGTTTTCAAGGAGGTTCACATGTGGTGCTCTATAGAACGGGCTCTGCCAGTGTTTACATCTGAATAATGACAGAAGCCCTTTTGGCTATTTTTCCTTCTATCCCTTCATGTCTTTGCCACTTTTTATTCAGAATTTTGGATCTGTAGTCTCCTGTTTTGGTTCAATATTTGCATGGGGTAGGGGGGGGAGCTGAAGCAGAAACTTCCTGATCATTTGATTAAAGCAGTGTTCTGGTTTAGGAGGGTTTGTCTCTCTGTAAATGGTGTTAAATAACAACAGAAAAAGAATACAATGAATAGTTTTACTGAACCCACTGTCCTCTCAAGTTTCTCTCCCTATTTTCCGTATTCCCTAAGTTTTTCTAAGAGATTTTAGTAGATTCAATGCTTCGGCATAGCAGTAACTGGGACTTTGAGGGTTTTTAATGGAATATATGAGAGTGTTCACATTATATGGGTGTGCATTCCATGAGATATTTTTGCCCATTTTACAAGGCACAGTGAAAAACCAGCCAGCCATCTGTAAAATCCCTGGGAGATCAAAAAAACCCATGCAGCGGCAGTTCGCCTGAAGTTAAAAATAAAAAACGGGATTTTTTTTTTTTTTTTCCCTTTTTGAAGCCCCTTAGTTTTAAAAGAGAGTTTGCTTTGAAGATATTAACTAATGTGCATGACCCAACTGTCTTTTAACAGATTATTTGGATTGCATAAGAAGGTCATCAACATGGTACACAACCTGCTGTCCAGCCACGACTCGGACCCGCGGTACGCTGACCCCCAGGTAAAGGCCCGGGTGGCAATGCTGTATCTACCTCTGATTGGCGTGATCATGGAAACTGTGCCTCAGCTCTATGACTTCACAGGTATTTGATATTCTCTGCCTTGCCTGTCTTGCTCACCAGACTTGGGTGTTTGGGTTCTGAAATTAAATTATGAACACCTTTGCTGTCAGATGAGGTTGTTTCTGAATTTTGATTTGGACATTTTTTGGTGTTTGTTTTCACTTGCAAAGTGTGCCTTCAATGCCTGTTAACACTCAAAAGTTGCATTTGCCCACTTGTTAGCATGAAATTTAAAAAAAGCAGTGTGCTTTAGTTGACCTCCTACTGGCTGATGTAAATGCAAAGTCAGCTTCCATCTGTATCTCTGACTTGCTTAAAAAGTCACCCCTCTCACTGTACCAGAGTCCCTAAATCGAAAGGATAAGCAGAGTTCCTAATTCCAAAGGATAAGCAGAGTTCCTCTTCTTCCTCCTATCATGTGCTCCATCAGCAGTTCATTTTCAGGGCTGCTTTGCAAAGTGTCCCAAAGAGCAGCAGAGGTAATTTCAAATCAGGGCAGGGAGTCCAGTCAGGAATAGTTTGGAATTTAGAGTTCTCCTCTACATCCTCTGAGTTTCATGACACAATAAAGCTGCAAGAAGGGATTTGGAGTATTCAAAGGGACAAAAGGTCTGTTGTCCCTTGTTAGAAGGGTTTTAGGCACTGAGGTTGTGTACGTTGCATTTGGGAATTGCTTTCTTTGCTTTCTTGGCCTCAAATCATTGTCCTGTTCTTTGCAGGACCTCTCGAGTGGGATGATTTTCAGTTTGATTTCCCAGTTCAGTGAGACCAGCAGTGTGGATGGAGTCTGGGGGGTGAAGCCTTGATTTGGGGCTTGACTAAAATCCTGTATTTCTCTGCAGAGAGCCACAACCAGCGAGGGAGGCCGAGCTGTGTTGCCGTGGACGATTACGAGAGCGAGGGTGGCAGCATGATCAGCCAGACAGTGGCCATGGCCATTGCAGGGACTTCTGTCCCCCAGCTCACCAGGCCCAGCAGTTTCCTACTCCCTTCTTCGGTACAAATCCATTTCCTGACCCTCAGTCTGTGTCAACGAGCAAATATCCAGCAGGCTCTGTGGGGACCCACATCAGTTTGTAGTTGGGTGTGCAGAGGGGCAACAAGGGGGACAAAGCACATTTGCATGTTGCTGTGTGTGTATCAGAGGGGCATAAGAAAATGCCAAGGAGGGGTAGGAATCAACAAACCTCAGAAAGTGGGAGAATTCTCTTTCCTGATAAAAAAGCAATTCTATAAAAGCTCTGTGAAGTGCAGTAGTCACTCTGAGCTTTAAACCTGAAGAACAAATTCTACCCCAGGTAAATCCTACGTGGCTGAGGACAAGGAGGAGCCGTGTTCCCTGTTCTCTGCACAGAGAGGGAATCCTGATTCTGGTAGCAGGCAGACCCTCCCATTCTGCCTTCTCTTACCTTTACTCCAGGACCACAGCCCCACCCCATTTTGCTGGGGTTTAGGTGCACTCTCAGTGAGACCCTGAGAGATGCTTGAGATAACATGCAGCCCCTCTGCTTAACCCCTGAGCTGCTGAGGTTATTACAGTTATCTCAAGGGATGAACCTCACTCTGTGGTGGTGGGAATGTGAGCCCTGTCCTGACCTGTGTTTCAGAGTGGCAGGCAGCACTCCACCTTCTCAACAGAGTCCAGCCGCAGCCTCCTCATCTGCCTGCTGTGGGTGCTGAAGAACGCGGATGAGAGCGTCCTGCAGAAGTGGTTCACTGACCTGTCAGTGCTGCAGCTCAACCGCCTGCTGGACCTGCTCTATCTCTGTGTCTCCTGCTTTGAGTACAAGGTACTGCCCAGCTGGAACCTCCTGCAATCCCTCCCGGGCCCTGCCAAGGACCTTTACGCTCCCACCCTTTACACGACTGCGGAAAGGCATTTCCTGCTCTCTCCAAAGTATTTCCTGTATTCACAATCCCAAGGCCAGGCTTTTCCCATGTTTACTTCCCAGCCATGTGAGTGTCTGTGCCTTGTTCCACTTCTCAAGCAGTTTGTGCTGCTTGCCCCTCATCTGGGAACTGCTGCAGTGCCACTTTGAAAAGAGAGTTTTCTGTAGCAATGCTGGAATTTGAGTGTATTAATCTGTATTCCTTTCTTGCTGCATGTCTGTAGATATTTTGAGTTGTTAACTCATAGCAAATATCCCAATTTGAAAAATCTTCCCTCATGGTTTTGTTTGGAACTCGCAGGGTAAGAAAGTGTTTGAAAGAATGAACAGTCTGACGTTTAAGAAGTCAAAAGACATGAGAGCCAAACTTGAAGAAGCAATTTTGGGCAGCATAGGGGCAAGGCAGGAAATGGTCCGAAGAAGTAGAGGACAGCTGGGTAAGTAAAGGAGTCCTCTGTGCCATCCCTTTTCTTCCAAAAGCTGCTCCTCCCATCCCCAACAATTATTTGCACCTATCTGTGGTGTAGGATACAAAGAGGCCCCTAGGAAGGCTGTTTGCAGCATCCTTCCCTGGGTCTGCAAAATCTCTACACCTTTCCTAAATTGCAGGCACTTCATTTGCTACTTGATTGCCTTTTTAAGTGACACCACATCTCATTTATGGGGTGTTCTTGCTTTATTTTTTTCCAGTGTAGCATCTTCTGGAGAGTCCTGGAAAACAAACTGCCTGATTTTGCTCTGACAGCTCTGAAAATGCCTGGGCATTTCTGCTGACTTAAGGAGACTTGAAATAGCTGTAGTTGGGCTAACAGGCTCCTTCTGATGATTTCTACTGTTTGTAAAACCCAGTAATTTTTAGGAACACCCAAAATTCAAAGGGTGGCCTAGGGTTAGGACAAGAATCAGAGCTGTGATTTTGTCTCCTGGTCTGCCACACGAGCCTGTCCTTGTGGGCTAAGGTGGAAAAGTAGTTTAGAGCCATAATTAAGGAATCACTTCAGAGATGGGAACCTTTATTTTTTTTCTTAATGTGGCTGGATTACTTTTATTACTTGAAATTCCCCTGCCCTCCCAGCAATGAGAATAAAAGATTGTGAGGTGGAAAGGGGGGGTCTTGGCAGCACCCTGAGAACATTCCTGGGTGCCAGTCAAGGACAGCAGTGTTGGAATGCTGAGGGTTGGCACACTCAGGCTCCTTGTGCAGTCCAAGGAGGGGACTCCTCTCACCAGTGAGTGCCTCAGCTGCCTCTCTGTGTCTCATGCCACTCAGCAGTGACAGAGTTAGGGCCATGTAAACATCCTGGGTGAGTGGCACAGAGCCTCAGGCTCTAGAAAATCATCTTTGTTGCCACCTGCCACTTGTGAGCAGATCTGGAGCTGCTGCTCGTGCAGCTGAAGCGAGCATCAGCTGACTGCTGTTGTTTTGCTGTTTCCCTGCAGAGAGGAGCCCTTCTGGGAGTGCCTTTGGAAGTCAAGAGAACCTGAGATGGAGAAAGGATATGACTCACTGGCGGCAGAACACCGAGAAGCTTGACAAGTAACTCTGCCTTTTCCTTCTGCTCTACCCCTGTGCCAGGCCTGTGAGAGCAGGGTCCCCCTCCCCACAGAAGGTCACTGCCAGCTCAGGTTTGAGCCCTCAGATGCACAGGGCTGGCATTGCAAAAAAAAAAAAGCAAACAAACAGCTTTTACTCCAACACTGCCCTCCCCACTCTTTGCCTTTCTGCTGTCCCTTGCTTCCTTAGACTTCCAAATCAGATTTAAAGAGATTTATACGATCCATTACTGTCTTAAAACCCTGCCCTAAGCTGTAATTTAGAGGGAAGATCCATTAAGAGTTTCCACAGATAGCATTTATATCTCATGTCATATTTCCTTTATTCCATAAGAGCATTCTGGAGTTCTCAAAGCTCGCTTTCTTTTCCTGTCCTAATCCATCACTTTGATTGTTTTTCCACATGTGCTGTGCTTTTAGAAGCCACAAACCAGCCAGGTACTGTAGCATTGGTGTGCAGTTCTTACAAATTGCCATTTTGTACATCTGCAGACTCAATCATCACAGCATTGTTTGTGATGCTTGGCAGAACTTCTCAGTGTGTGTGTGCAACTGACTGGAATGAGCTCTTTTGGCTTATTACACCCATTTCCTTGAAAATTCCCTCTCTTGGTGTGGTTTAATCCAGAGGGCTCAGGAGTTGTGTTTGAGCTTTGCTGTGCACGTTTTCTGTCTCCTCAAATTGCAACCTGTAGTCTCCATCCTCCCAGCAAAAGAATTGTTCCTTATCCTAGGGAAGCAACCTCAGCCCGAGGGAAGCTCTGAAGAAACTGAGGAATGGGATCCTCAGAGCCCACATGGAGATCAGGCCAAATTTTATCCTTGCAGACATTGACTCTTCCTGGACTAGAAAGCAATTCTTCACAGCCTTTCATTGTTTTGTCCCACACAAAAATGTAATTTCTCCTTATGACAAGTGGTGGCTTTTTGTCCAAGGCTCCAGTCCTGTTGAGTCATTGGGAAAGCCAAATGACCAGGGTGTTTCACCCTGCTGATGAAGTGATGTACATAAAAATTCCAGAGTCACACCAGATTAGAATTTGGCCTGAAAGACTCAGCAGCTCACTGCCAACACTGGGTCTGAGTCCTGTCCTTCCCAGAAGGATCTCAAGTACACATCTAACAGCTGTGGAATTCCTTGGTGGTCAAAGGATGGTGTCTCACCTCACAAAATGAGCTGCTTAGATAAAATAAAACTCTCTAGAGCTGCTTTCTAACCCCTGCTTGCTGTGACTGGCTCTGCTGTGTCCTGTGTGTGTAGGTAGAGCCTGGCCCTTTGAAACCCCATAAACAAGACTTTTCACTCCAAAAGCTCTGCACAGCTGTCTTTTTATGCAGATGGTATTATTTTATGGGGGATCAGGTTCCTGAAGATGTTGGGGGTGTGAGCCAGCTCCCAGAAGATGTGGAGTGTGGCAGGGAAGGGCTGCTGCAATACAGCTCCAAGAGCCAAATAATTTCTCCCTCTTTCTGTGTGTTTTTTTCTGGGATTTTGGTCACCCTGCTGCTGGGATTTGGCCTGGCACGAGTCTGTCAGTGACGGCACCTGTGGCAGGGCAGGCCAGGGTTGTGCTCTTTGAGTACACCCCTGGATCTGTGCCCAGTGCAGCTGGTGCCACTGGAAGGGGCTGGGTGTGCTGAATTCCTGGAGCCACAGGTGTGAGTGGGTGTCTGGACTCTGCAAGGCTTTCCAGGAAAACAAGTGCCTGGCATGGAACAGCAAAACCTTGTCCTTCAGCTGAGAGAGGAAGTTGTGCTTCAGGGATTAAACGCAGTGTAGCTTGGAGAGATAAGATTGCAGCCTGGCAGGCTGCAGTGTGAGGGGGAGTGCAGGTTCCCAGCTCGTGTAGCACCACCGTGTGTCCACAGCATAAAGCCACATGTCCTGTTCCTGGTTGTGCTGTCGCATGCCTAACGATGCTGCTGAGCCAGTTTGGAGTTGGACTGGGCTTCTAAACTGTTGTTGTGTTTCTGGGAGAGTAGTGAAGTGTCAGAGAGCAGTGTGAGCTCTCCAAGCATGATGAACGTGAAGCCTCTGTAAGTCTGTACTTGTAAAAAAACTGAGTTTTCCTTCCTGTCCTCTCAGGGGGTGCATTGAAATATCTTTGTGGTGTTGTCCAGTGATAAATATGCAAACTGTAACTGGGAGTTTCCTGCTAGTGAGAGAACATTTTTGACTGGAAAATATGTAGGTCTGTTTCTAAATCAGGAAGTAATTTTATTTCTTTGTTTTCTCTGATCAGGTCAAGGGCAGAGATAGAACACGAAGCACTCATCGACGGGAATCTTGCAACAGAAGCCAACCTGATAATTTTGGATACTCTAGAGATAGTTGTACAGGTGAGGCTGATAAGAAAATGGAGATGTAATGGCATTGCAGTCACCTGGCCAGGCAGCACTTGGTTAAACAGAACTGCCTCGGTGCTGAGAGAGCTGTTCAGCTGCAGCAGCAAGGGAGTGATGCCTCTTCAAATACCAGCCTGGAACAATCTGGTTTTACATTGCAATACCTTCCTTCAGTCTTGAAATTGAGATTTGAAGAGTCTCCCTTCCTTGTAATATAAGAAATAGTTATTCAGGAATGAATTGTAAAAATTTCCAAATCTTGCCCTATCCCAAACAGTTCCTCCAGTTTTTCCCCAAACCTGCCTCGAATCACTGGGATCCAGGTCAACCTCCTGGGCCTGTACTCACTTTGTCCCCTGATTTCTGTACAGATGAACCTGGGCATGGACTGGGAGCAGGCAGGACCATGCTTCCCAAATCCACCTCTGATCTGCTGAGAGACCCAGGAATCCCAAGGATTGTTCAGGTGTTCCTCACCCGGGGGTTGCCTCAGAACGGGGCTGTTTGGCAGGCCCAGCTAAGTGGGTCATTTCCCCATGCAAAGGGCTCTTGGTCAGAGCTATTTGCACTCTCCCACCTGGACAGGCACACAGGAGGTTCATTTTTCTTGTGGAATCTTGGTTTCCCATTTTTCTCATTGAATCTTGGTTTCCCTGTATCTCATGGAATCTTTGTTTCCCTGTTTCTCATGGAGTCTTGTTTTCCCTGTTTCTCATGGAGTCCTGGTTTCCTTTGCAGACCGTGTCGGTGACGGAGTCCAAGGAGAGCATCCTCGGCGGGGTGCTCAAAGTGCTGCTGCACAGCATGGCCTGCAACCAAAGTGCCCTTTACCTCCAGCACTGCTTTGCCACACAGAGAGCTTTGGTCTCCAAGGTGAATCCCCTGTGGGGGCACAAATCCCCCCTGAGCAGCACTGAGGGAGGAAGGTGCTGTTCCTTCCTTTGTATGGGGCCACTTCCCCAAGCAATTATTATTTTGGGCAGTGTTAATTTTCAGGCAGCATAGCCTGGCCTGGTTTTCATGGGCAGTACCTGCATTTCTGCATTTTGGGCTTGGCTGCAGCAAAAAGTGCAGCTCACACACCATGGCTGGGATGTGAGTTCCTGCTGGCTGGCACTGAGTGGGAAGAGGGGAGCTCTGCTCAGTGTGGGGAGCTCAAGGCACAGGTGGGGTTTAAGCTGGACAAATCTCACTTTAAATGGATTTGTTTCCCAGTTTCTGTAGGTGTGCGGGTTGAAGCTCAAAGTTTTAAGCCTGAGATTTTGGGAGTGATGTAAATCATTGTGAGGGTGTAGATATAGGAGCAAGTTGGAGTGGAAGATAAAATGAGTTGCCTTCCTGTGCTGCCAGTTCTGCCTTACTGTAAAGTGATTGAAATGAGCATCATTCCCCCAAAACAGAAGGGGTTGGGCTCCCTCTCATTGCAGTGCACCCTCACTGCTGCCTGTTGGTCTGAGTGCTCATCCCTGCCTGTTCCGATTTCCTCCCCTGCTGTTTTCCAGTTCCCTGAGCTGCTGTTTGAGGAGGAGACAGAGCAGTGTGCAGACCTGTGCCTGAGGCTCCTGAGGCACTGCAGCAGCAGCATTGGCCCCATCAGGTCCCACGCCAGTGCCTCCCTGTACCTCCTCATGAGGCAGAACTTCGAGATCGGGAACGTGAGTCCTGCTGCTCTCCCTGGGTTATTGCAGATAACGGGGTTGGGGCTGCTGGCTGTGGGTGCAGTCCCCCACAGAACTGGGGGGCACCCTGCTTCTGGCCAGGGCCTGGGGGGGGGATTGACAGCAAAGATAATGGGATTAAAGTTTTTAAAGCTTGACCAAATCAAAACTAACTGGGATCAAGGATGTTTCATGAGAGGGTCATCCTGTTCAGAGTGTGTGAGAGGACACCATGTGCAAACAGACAACATTAATATTTTTGCAGGAGAACCTTTATCTGGAACTAAATAATCATCAGATTTTGATGTTTGGCTGCACCAGGTTGATTCTAATCACTGCTCTGAGACAGCCTTTCTTGCAAAACTTCAGTTTTCTTTCTCTGGCGGGTCAGGAGGAGGGTGCCATGAACAAAGCACTGCTATTGCACTGTCTCCAGGCTGCTGAAATACCATAACAACATCTCTGTTGCAGAACTTTGCCAGAGTGAAGATGCAGGTGACCATGTCCCTCTCATCCCTGGTGGGGACATCCCAGAACTTCAATGAAGAATTCCTGCGGCGTTCCCTCAAGACTATTCTGACATATGCTGAGGAGGATCTGGAACTTAGGGAGACAACATTTCCTGACCAGGTAAAAGACAGAAACTACAAGACATGCAATATGTAATTCATTAACAGGCTTTGCCTAAACCTCCATCTAGAACTGGAATTTGCTGGCGTTCCTGGAAAGGGTTTGGATTTTGGTATTTTTAATCATCTAATCACATAAAACTCAGGTCTTTGATTAGTTCTGACAAGATGCAAAAATTCAGAGTGACTTTGTTCCTCACATAACAATGTGTAGCTCAATTCCCATTGCCAGTTCCTTACAACAGCTTATTTTTCACAGGTCCAGGATTTAGTGTTCAACCTCCATATGATCCTGTCAGACACAGTTAAAATGAAGGAGCACCAGGAAGATCCAGAAATGCTGATTGACCTGATGTACAGGTAGAGTTGGCACTGTAGGGACAGGAGATGTCAGTGCTCAGCGTGGGTTTGGGCTCAGATGCTGCACATTGGGGCACTTAGAGGACTTGATTGTGGAGCAGGTTGGGTCTCACTGCTCACAGACCAATCTATGCCTGTCTGTTGTGTTTGACTGTGGTGCTGAGAGGTTTTGTTTGGCATTTGGGCAGCTTATCTTGGCTAAAAGGAGTTTTCATTCCCCAGCCACCCCTGGAAATCTCATCTTCCATCTGAGTAGGGAACTCTCCCTGCTTGCTGCAGGGAAAGCTTGGGGGTCTTCCAGCACTTGCTTGCCCAGAAGGCTTTTTGGTGGTACATACAATGGTATCCATATGCAAAAGATATTCCAGAGCCAAGTTAAGCTCCCAAGTGCCAAATTTCATGGTGCTGTCTGCACAAATGGCCCTGAGGGCTTCTTAGTGGTCAGCAGAGGTTTTGTTGTAGGGAGCCAGGCAGGTGTGCTCTGATTGTGCCACACCTTTGGATTGCCACCAGCCTCAGGTGAAACATGGGCTTTGGGCAGGAGCTTCAGCATCACCCACTGCTCACCCACCACTAACTGGCTCAGAAATCTGTAGTTCAGGGTGGCTTCCATCTCAACAGCTTCTTGTCTCAGGGATTTCCAGACAGCACCAAGGGGGTTGGTGTTCAAGCAGAAGCGACTAAACACAGTGTGAAAAAACCATGCTGAAGGGCTGTGCTGGTTCAGAAGGAAAGGACATGGAAGCACAGAGGTTTTGTCTCCCTTTAGGATTGCCAAGGGCTACCAGAATTCCCCTGACCTGAGGCTGACGTGGCTGCAGAACATGGCAGGGAAACATTCTGAGAGGAGCAACCACGCCGAGTCTGCCCAGTGCCTGGTGCACTCTGCAGCCCTGGTGGCCGAGTACCTGAGCATGCTGGAGGACAGGAAGTACCTCCCTGTGGGCTGTGTGACATTCCAGGTGGGCATCATCCTCTCTAAGGGGTTTTTGGGCTTTGCTGCTGAGCTACAAAGTGTTTCCATGTGCTGGGAGTTCTGTGCCTACATCCTCAAACCATGCTCGCTGTTTGTTGCATGAATGAGATGCTGCTCTGTGAGGAATATGTATTTATACAGATCCTCTACAAAAATAGATGTATTTTATATATACACTACAAAAATAGCAGTATTTTACATATATACTCTACAAAAATAGATATATTTTATATATGCACTACAAAAATAGCAATATTTTACATATATACTCTATAAACATAGAAAACCGTATTTTACGTGTATACTCCACAAAAATAGAAAGCTGTATTTTATATATATACTCTACAAAAATAGAAAGCCACGTCTACAGAAATTCCAGGATTTGACTGCCTTTCAAAGTATTGAAAGTTGAGTGTTGTTTGAATTGAGTAAATATATTTTTATCTCTTGTATCTCCCCAGAACATATCTTCCAATGTTTTGGAAGAGTCAGCAGTTTCTGATGATGTTGTGTCACCAGATGAAGAAGGAATCTGTTCTGGGAAGTATTTTACAGAAGCTGGCCTGGTGGGATTGCTGGAACAGGCTGCAGCATCTTTCTCCATGGTAGAAGACTTTCATTTCTTTACCTCCCTTCTCCAGCAACCTCACACTGCTGGGCAGTAGGAAGGAAAATGTTTTCTCTCTTGAGTGTGTAATGCTATTGTAAATGCTTCATTTGCACAGAACAGTTGGAGTTTTAATTGTTTAAAACAGCCTGGTTTGCTCTCTGGAGTAAACCAAGGAGAAGGAGTGAATTAATTCCCATGGCACAACATGAAGTGTCATTCAGTGGGGTTAAGCACAAGTAGCAATAAATCCAGAGCAAAAACCTGGAGTTCCTGCTCAGCCCCTCTGTGCAGTGACTGCCCAAGATAGGCTGGACCCATTCCAGGAGAGAGATCCTGAGCATCTTCCCAAGTCCATTTCTTCTGGGGTGCCAGAAGTGGATGCAGAAGTCAAACAGGCTGAAGATGTACTGAACAGAAAAAGCTGAAATGTGCACTTGAGCTTTTCCATATTTAATGCCCATAGGTTTGGTTAGGATTGTTTACTCCTGTGCCTGTGTCCATCCAAAATATCCCAGGATTGGTTATGTTAATGATCCTAATTACTGGCAGCAAGGTGTAATGCACCAGGCTCTTGATTTCAGGGGTAACTGAGGATTTTATTCCATTTATCTCTGGGTGCATTTCAAGAAATGAAGTGATTATCCCACAGTGGAGTCTCAGCCACCTTTTCATTTTGCAGTTTTATCATTTAAATGCTGTGTGTTTTTCTGGCTGTTGAATTGATAGAGCAATCTGATGGGCCTTATTTTTGTAGGCTGGCATGTATGAAGCAGTTAATGAGGTTTACAAAGTCCTTATTCCTATTCATGAAGCCAACAGAGATGCCAAGAAGTTGTCTACTATTCATGGTAAACTGCAGGAAGCATTCAGCAAGATTGTTCACCAGGTAATGGTTTGAATTTTCAGCTGCAGGGTGAATTGTGAAGAAACTTCAAATGCTCAGTGCAAGGAAAATGAAAAACCATTATTCAGATTCCAGAGAATTGTCAAATGATGATCCACAGTAAATACAAGGATCATTAACAGTTTTTTTTTTTCCTGGAATTTAATACAAGAGAACATCATAAACCAAGATTTGTTGTAACTTCAGAACTATCCAAGACTTAAAAATTCCAGTTTACCCTTTCAGATGTTCTTTTAAACTGTATTTTGCATGCTGGGAAAACCCACTGTACCTTGCCTTTAGCCTGGTAGGTAACATCCAGAAGTGCTGGGGGGTTTATTTGTTTGTTCATGTGGTGGTTAAAGAATTGAAGGAACCTTTCCAAACTTGGATGGTGCAAAAGCCACCAGCTTAATTAAGGGCTGTGAGGGCCTGGCTGTGCTGGGCCAGAGGAGGCTGCTTTGGCTGTATGATGACTTAGAACCATTGAAACCATTGCAGGCTTATTGCTGGTCATGTTTTGGCCTTTGAAACTCTTTTTTTTTTGGTTTCTGTGACATGCCCTTTTTACTTTTTATCACACAGAGTACTGGCTGGGAGGTAGGTAACTCCATCTTAGTTAGCAAAGAACACTAATTGAGTTTCCAGATGACTCACGCCAACGCTTGCCCACATGTGCTAGCTGTGGGTGTTTCTGTTGCTGTCTGCTGTTTAAAACAATTCATTAACCAAAGAAATCCCAATAAACCGTGGTTGTAGTAGGAATTTCTTCATAAGCAGCTGTAGGTAGTGCATGGATGCTGACGTGTTCCACTAATGAGGTTCTTTGGTGAATGAGCCACTGTATCATCACTAGTTTGTTTTTATAATTTGTTTATATTTCTTTCCATCAGCATTGACACAGAAAATCATCCCTCCATACCATATTTTCACCCCACCCACAGGGGTCGATTTAAGCACCAATGCTCAGAGGTACCAAACACAAACCTGGTTTGCTGCAGGTGCACCTTTGATCTCAGAGGAGAAACTGCTTCCTTCTGTTCTCAGTCAATTTATGTAGGGGTTTATCTGGCAGTAAAAGGGCTCAGTTGTGTTAACTGGGGCCAGTTTTGCTGCCTGGGTTTTTGAGGAAAGCTGTGTGCTCACAGTTCTGCAACACACACCACGAGAACCACGCTTTTGGGTTAAAAATGGACAAAGCAATTGAATGATCTGCAGGGCCACTTTGACTCCAGCCCTAGTCCAGCTGGCACAGTGGGTGCATGAGCATGGAGAAGTCTCAAAAAGCACTAAAAAGCTCTGTGAATATGATGTTCTTTGTTTAGGCTTCATCTTTTCAGCTTATTTTTGCTTTTCTATGGATCAGGCAGCTCATTTTGGGCCACCTCCCTCCAGGTTTCCACCACAAATTTACTGAACCGAGGCTGAGACAAAAAAACCTTTGGTGTTGCGGGACATAATTAAGGCTGGAGATGTCTGAATGTCAGCTTCAATTCCAGCCTGGCAAAAAAATGGAAATTGAGCAGCTTAAAAACCTTGACACTTCAGGGCTGGCCCTGGAAATCATCCCTTTGTCCCCATGGAAGGTCCAGGCAGACATAGCCCAGCAGAGAACCTGTGCTAGGTGTGGAAATGATGCAAATGTGTTCAAGCCAACAAGGCCTGTGAGCATCTGTTTTATTATTCTGCCCCTAAATCGACCCCTGGAGAGACTCCTGCCATTGGTTATGATTCTAACACCACTTGGTCATGTTTTACTGCATGGTAAAAGACACCGTGGGTTCAGCTCTCGTCTGTCATCGTGCTCCTTCATTGCCACACTTTTTCTGACCTTTGTGCTTTGTAGCTTTCAGGTTTGTTGCATGTTTTGCCCTTTTTTCCCCCTCCCCTTATTTTAAATATTTTAATGGATGCTCGCCCCCCCCCCCTTTTTTTTTTAATTTTAAAATTTATTTGCTGCCAATTTGCTGCTTGTTTGTTTTATGGAATTTCCCTAATTAAATACTTTCTGTTTTCTCCTCTATCGCCCTGGTTGCTGACCCTCCTCCCCACTCTTACTATTGTCTGTTGTGGTAAGTTCCTACTTGTGGAATTTTTTTTCCCTTTCTCTGCCCCTTTTCCCCCACCTCCCCTGTTTGTTTTTGGTTTGTTTTGGTTTTTTTTTTTTTGTTTTTTTTTGTTTTACACTGTGGAACCCCCAATTTCATTTTAGCAAAGAGCTATGCCAACAGCAGCACCCCCCTCATGGCACAAGGAATGTGGTGTTGCCATCTACAAGCATTACAGTGTCCTGGGGCTGGCACCAGAGCATTCCTGAGCTCTCCTTAAACACACCAACTGATGGGCTTGGTGTGCTTATTCATGGAATAATTGTTGAATTCATTCTATTTGTTTGCTTTCCAATTAGGAAAATTAAGAAAAAAATCTTTTCATGCTGTGCCACGAGAATCTAAAAACTCTTTTCAAGCTGTGCATGGGGAGGTTGCCAGTGGATAACAGGGCTCCAGGAGCTGATTCTTTCCCAAAAAAAATCAATATTGGAAGACTTGGAGTAGTTGGCAACACTGTAAAGGACCTTGGGTTAAAATTGAGCAGGAAAATAACAGTGCTGGGTTTGGTAAAGATGGGTTGAATTCTGTATTTTGAAGAAGTTGCTTTGTTCCTGCACCCTTCAGGCAGCTGCTGCTGTCCTGGAGGAGGAAGCAATGATCCCTCTTGCATCTGATTTATCTTTTATTTCCCCCCAAATCTTGTTGGCAAAGCTTTTTGTGTGCGTGCAAGAGATAACCCCAAAACTTTATTCCCAGCAATATTTGGAAAGGTATTTACCATGCATAATAACAAATCATGAACCTTCATAAGTCATGGTGGCTGTTACCTGCTCTGCCAGTTGTGTGATGGCTATTCAGTGTTCACCTTCATTCTCTTCTCCTCCCAAAATCCTATTATTTTTTGATAAAATAATAGGAGATATGATGCTTTTAATAATTCCTCCCTCATATCTGCATTTTTAGCTCTTGCCAGAAACAAGACCACAGAGCATTTAATGATTTGTTCAGTTTTCCCTGCTGTGGCTGGGAAGTGGTTTGGTGTTGGCTGAGTTGGAGATGCCAGTACAGAGCCATCCCCTGTCCCCAGTGCCAGGCATGGGGCTGATCCCAGGGAAGTGGCAGCTCCTGAATATCCCTGGCAGGCCTGGAAGTGTTTCCCCAAAGGCCTTTGCTCCCATTCCCTTGCCTCCAGGCACAGATTCCCAACATGAGTCACATCAGGGGCTGGCAGTGCTCCTCCCTGCTGCCTCTGGGGTCCCTTTAACTGGGATCCAGCATCTGGATTTAGCAGGGAGAGCCAGAGCAGCGTGGGGATGAGCTGGGGGCTGACCTCACACAGGGACAGGGAATCTCACCAGGCTTCCCTGCAGCCCTGCCACTCCTGGGGCTCCCCAGTGCCCCAAAACTCTTATTTTATGCATTTAGAAAATGCCAGCAGGACTCCTCAGGGATTTATGCTGATCAGCAGACAGCATTCTCTTCCTCCCTTGTCATTTTTACCCTGCCTGTAAAAAGGAGCTGCCTGGGCAGGTGTCCATGGCAAAAACTCACTTGTAAGGATCTGGTTCTGCAAATGCTTCCCATCCTGGAAACCCCTGGCCCAGGAGGGAGGAAAAAGCTCATGAATTAGAAATCAGTGTGTCCTCAACTACCCAGTGCCAGGGCTGGGGCAGGATCCCACAAACTTTGGCTCTGGGGAGCTGATCCATGTGGCAGCTCCCCCCAGGCAGACACGGAGTCATGGAATGGTTTGGGTTGGAAAGGACCTTAAAGAGAGCAGGTTCCAACCCCACCTTGCCCCAGGTGCTGCCTTGGGAAGGACTTTGAGAAAGGAGCCCTGGAGTCAGAGCCTTCTGTCTGTGAGAGTGAGATGGAAGCTGGAAATGCTGAATATTGAGGGATTTTAGTGTGGATAATGTTATCCAAAACTGTGGCTTTGAAAAGGTAGTGATGAGGAAAAAAGGGTTCAGTAGCTCAGTCCTGCATGGATCCAGAGGGATGGGCACTGGACAGAGGCAGGGAGTCCAGGGAAATGGCAACATCCAGTGAAACAGCAGCAGCTCTGCAGCTGCAGTTCCCACCCTGGAGGGCTCCTGGGGTCCTGTGGTGTGCTGAAAGCTCTGGGGGTTTCAGTGGGGCTGGAGAAGAGCCCCTCTCTGCAGGAGGATTCCCAGAGGGACAGGCTCTAGAGCAGGGTCCAGGGAGCCCTGGTGTTGCTTTTTTGGGATGAGGGCTGCTACTCACCCCAGGTGCCTCCCGGAGGGCAGAGCTCAGCTCTGAAGTGGAAGTTTTTGGCCCTCAGGCACCTCCAGGGGGATGCTCCAGAGTTTCCTCCAGCCAGGAGAAGTGGCCATGCCAGTGATTTTTGCAGTCTGGAGTTTGCCTGAAGGGTTTTTTTTAATTTTAGTTTGGCTTATTTATCCTCTTTGCCTTCCATAGATCGTGTTCAGCATCACCACAAGAGATCAGTTTTGCCATAGCAAAATACTAAAATAAAACCTGGCAGCCAGGACACCTGTAAGGGCTGTTTGAAGCCAAACCCTAACCCAGCTCAGGGACCCAGAGTGTCCTTAACTGCATCACACTTTGTCACGAGAGTAAAGGTGAACATTTTGGAGTTTCTTGCTGAAAGGCATCCCTGGTTTGTGCATGCAGCGTGAGTTCTTTAACACAAGCAAGGTGTGTTTAATTTTTAAAGCATTTTTCTTCTCTCTCTCTCTCTCTCTCTCTCTTTTAATCAGATTTTCTCCGTTGCCTTTCCAGCAAAAAATCTTTCTTGTTTCTCTCCTTTTGTTGCGTTTCGGGGCCAAATTCACCACTGGCTCCCCTGGAAGCAGGTACATGGCACAGGATTGCATCTGCTTTCACCAGGAGTGACTTTGGCCCTCTCTCCTAGGCAGTTCCTAGAGAGTGTAACACCTCCCAGCTGGAATGCTGGTTCAAAAGCACTTGTGTGTGTGTGTGTGAGTGAACTGGACATTGACTTGGGCCCAACCCTGCAATTCCTGGACGGTGGATTTGGGGGGAATCCATGCTGGGTGATTCCAGGGGTGTCTGACCCCCTGCAGGGTCTCTGCACAGGCTTTGGAGAGCCTCAGATAATTATCTCAACAAAGGGATTTATTTGCCTTTGGCTGCCTCTCAGAGACATCTGATGCTTCTTAAGCTGAAAGAGAATAGATTTAGGTGGGATATTGGGAAGGAATTGTTCCCTGTGAAGATGGTGAGTCTCCAGTTCCCAGAGCAGCTGTGGCTGCCCCTGGCTCCCTGAAAGTGTCCCAGGCCAGGCTGGACAGGGCTTGGAGCAACCTGGGCTAGTGGGAGATGACCCTGCCCATGGCAGGGGTGGCACTGGATGGGCTTTCAGGCCCCTCCCAACCCAAACCATTCCATAATTCCATGCTGGCACCTCCAGGCTCCTCCTGGGTTGGGAGAAGTCATTGCAGGGTTGGGCTGATGGTCGTAACTGATCCATAGAATTCCATGTTAGTTTATAATTCCATTGTGGTGTTTGCTGCTAAATGCATCCATGCTGAGTTCCAGGTGTGGTTTTTTTTTTTCTTTCCCTTCTTTCTTTCTAATTTTTTTCTCTTGTTTTATAATTTCTTTTCATTTTTGCATAAATTCAGGAGCCTGCCTGCAGCCGTGCTTGGGGGTGTGCGTGTCTCCACCCTGAAATAACCTCTTGTTTCTCCATCCCTAGGATGGAAAGAGGATGTTTGGCACCTACTTCCGAGTTGGTTTTTATGGAACCAAGTTTGGAGACCTGGATGAGCAAGAGTTTGTTTACAAGGAGCCTGCAATAACCAAGCTGGCTGAAATCTCCCATCGGCTGGAGGTGAGAGGGTTTCACTGGAAGTTTAACTTCATCATCAGTTATTTCACAGGAGCAGCCCCTCAGAAAAGCAGTTTGGGTGTCTGAGAGCTGGGCTGGTGTCCCCTGCCCTCCTGCTGGTGCCACCTCTGTGGGAGGAGAGGAATTCCCTGATCAGAGGCTCTCCCTGAAAATTTGTGGAGTTCCCATTATCTTTCTACTCCAGTAAGGTCTTCCTAAGGCATAGACTGAATCTTTAGTCTCTTCTTTATCTTCTGGTTTCTCCAAGATGTCCCTGTGGTCCATAAGTTCTGCATTCCAGATGTCCAACCTCACTCAACAGTCCATCTCTCTCTCCCAGCCTTTGTTCATTGAAGCACAGCAGAGTTGGTTTAACAAAACTTAAAGCTTCATTAATTTTCCCAGGCTGTGCTGCCACAAAAGTAGGTTATGACAACGTTGCTAAATGCTGGCTGAGAGTAATTTAGGAATATCACAGTATTTATAATTTATATATATATATAGGTTATGATTAAAACAGTTAATCTAAATGTTAATTAAAATAAATAACTGAAATTCAGACATTCTATTTCCAGCACCAGTGGATCCTGAACTGACCCATTTTAGTTGCACACAGACACAAAACAAACCCAAATGCCTTGTTCAGAACCAGGCACTGCTGGAAGGCTCTCCTGCTTTCCAGGGCTTGTTTTTTCCCATTACCCTGGAATGTGACTGTTGGAATTCTCCTGGGTTCAGCAGGTCACATTCTGCCAAAGGCATGTGGAGCTTCACCTGCCCTGAATGGTGCCTTTGCCCTCCAGCCCTCACCAGGGCTGCATTTGATTTTTTTTTTCTCCTTGGTTGTAGGGGTTTTATGGAGAACGGTTTGGGGAAGATGTGCTGGAGGTGATCAAGGACTCAAACCCTGTGGACAAATGTAAACTTGATCCCAACAAGGTAAGGGCACAAGTACAGGTGTAGAGATAGAACAGGTCCTGAATGGGTGAAAATGCAGTGGGACAAATTCTGCCCTGAATTTCACCACGTGGGCAACAAAATCCATGTTCTGAGCATGTTGTGGCTGCTTGGGAGGAGAGTTTGGGAAAATAATTCCAGCAAGGGATGCAGGATTGGCCATTCCCTTCCTTGGCCTGGTAGTGGTGGGTGGGAAGGGAGGAGGTGAAAGGACAGAGGCTGTGCTGGCCTTGCTCTGCTGGGTGCAAGGCAGGAGGGGCTGTGCCATTCCCTGGCTTTGTGCAGCTGCAGCATTTTGTCACCTTTGTGCCACGTCCTTTGAGAGTAGCAGAAAGAGCAGGAGCAGGCCTGGGAAACAGGGCAGGGCATGACCTGCAGGGAAGGGTTTAGATTGGGTACTGGGGAGAAATTCATTGTTAGGTGGTGAGGCCCTGGCACAGGGTGCCCAGAGAAGCTGTGGCTGCCCCTGGATCCCTGGAAGTGTTGGAGCAGGTTGGAGCCCCCTGGTTTAGGGGAAGGTGTCCCTGCCTGTGGCAGGGGTGGGCTGGATGGGCTTTGAGCTCCCTCCCACACAAGGCATTGCATGATTCCATGATGTGAGAGGCATGAGAAGGGAAGGACAGCGAGCTGTGCTTTGCCCAGCCCACAAACTGGCAGCAGCACCTGGCTCCCTCTGGTCTGAGTGGGATTTCTGAAGGCAGAGCCCAGCCCCAGTTGGTGCAGCGGTGTTGGGAGGGCACAGCTCCAGCTGGGCCAGCACAGCTGAGGAGCACATTCCCTGCTGCAGGCCTACATCCAGATCACCTACGTGGAGCCCTACTTCGACACGTACGAGATGAAGGACAGGATCACCTACTTTGACAAGAACTACAACCTGCGGCGCTTCATGTACTGCACGCCCTTCACGCTGGACGGCCGCGCCCACGGCGACCTGCACGAGCAGTTCAAGCGCAAGACCATCCTCACCACCTCCCACGCCTTCCCCTACATCAAAACCAGGATCAACGTCATCCACAAGGAGGAGGTGAGGCTGCAGCCGGGTGGGCAGTGGGGCCTGGTGGTGCAGGAGGCTCCTTCAGCTCCGTTCCAGCTGGCCTTAGGAGCTCAGTGTGGGAATGTTCTTCACTCGGGGGCACCAAATGTGGGGTGGTGTTCACAGGGGTCCCAGGATGAGGGAAGAGATGAGAATCTTGACTCCATGTTTCAGAAGGTTGATTTATTATTTTATGATGTATATTATATTAAAAGAAAATTATATACTAAAAGAATAGAGGAAAAGATTTCATCAGAAGGCTAGCAAGGTATAGAAAGGAATGGAATGATAATAAAATCTTGTACTGCTTACAGCTTCAGCACAGGTGGCTGTCATTGGTCATCAAGTAAAAACAATTTCACATGCTGGGTAAACAATTTTTTGAATCACATTCTAAAGCAGCAAAACATGGAGAAGCTGTACTTTCTCAGCTTCTCAGGAGAAAAGATCTTCACAAAAAAATTTTTCATGAAATATGTCCGTGACAGCTTAGGAGTTCCTAGGGAATTCTCCCTGTTGCCATTCGACCCAAAGTAGGCCCAGACTGATTCAGGGCTGTGTCTGCCCCACCACCTCCACACCAGGGAGGGATGCTTGAAGAGCTCTGCAGGCCAGGCTGGGTTGGTGTTGGAGCAGCCTGGTCCAGGGAAGGTGTCCTGCCCATGGTGGGGGTGGGATGGGATGAGCTCTGAGGGCCCTTCCCACCCAACCATTTCATGATTCTGTGATAATGGAGGTTTGGTAATTTTCCAAGGATGGGCAGGATCAGGTGTGGTCACTGGGACACTGTGAGCAGTGACCCAAAGGGACACAAGTGCCACTCAGAAACATCTCAGACAGCTCTAGGGCACCCAGAAACACAGCTAAAAATCAAACCTTTTTTTTTGTTTGTTTTGTTTGTTTGTTTTTGTTTTTGTTAAGGTTGGGATTAAATGTGTGAGATGGTATTTTTGTTTGGATTTAGCTGTTTACTAGTTTTTAATTTAAATTATAGTTTTATAAATTGTGAGTTTTATAGAATTTTAATAAATTAAAAATGGAGTTGTATTTTTTAATAACGTTTCTTAAGGATAAATTGTTTAATTAAGAAATTATATTGAAATTATTTTTATTTTTAATTTAATAATTAATTATTTTGAGTTTGTAATGTGGATTCTTTATTTAATTATATAATATTTTAATTTTTGAAGAAAGTGAAGAAGGATTAGTTTTTGTTTTATATATATTATTTTATATATAAACAAAATTTCTATTTATATATTGTTTTATATATATTATATTTTAAATTTTTGAATTCTAAGTTTTTATGTGCTATTATATAATTTTATTTAAATTATATATTTATAATCTTAGTTATATTATTTAATTTTGGAAGCTTTCTTTATGGTTTTAGGTCAAATGTAATGTTCTTTGGGGGTTAGTGCCTGTCAGCGCAGAAAGTCTGAAATTCTCAGTAAGCAGGGTTCCAACACCACCCCACTGTGGCCTGGGTGTTGCTGAAGGTCTGTGCCTGGTTCCCAAGCTCAGCCATAACAAAAATCCTCTTCTGGCTTCTTGCTTAGATCATTTTGACTCCCATCGAGGTCGCCATCGAGGACATGCAGAAGAAAACCCAGGAATTGGCTTTTGCCACCCACCAAGACCCCGCAGACCCCAAGATGCTGCAGATGGTGCTGCAGGGATCAGTAGGTACCACAGTGAATCAGGTGAGGATCACTGTCCCAGCTGGGCTCTGGCAGTGCACAGCCTTGGGCCTTGTTTCTCAATTCCCCTGGAATTTGCTCAGTCTGTGGGATGTGTTTAGGGTCACTTAGGGTAGGTCTAGGCCAGCTGTTCCCAGTGATTTTGCTATTTGAGTAAGAGTCTTGAAAATGTGGAAAGAAACTGGGAAGAAACATCCCTCCCTCAGTTACTGCTCCTTCCTGGCACTTGCAGCAGTTTCTGCCTGCTCCTCTTGCCTAAACTTTCCCTTTGTTAGCCAGGCTCTGCAGGATTGTGTCCTGCTGTGGATTTTCAACAAAATGGAAAGCAGTGGAGAAAAACTGAGGAAAAGCTGAAGGAGCCTGAGTAAAGCACAGTGCACGATCTGGAAAAAAATCAGCTGGAGTTCTGAGTGCTGGGTTGAGTTTGTGGTGCTGGCAAACACTCCCTGGCTTCCATCTGCATTGTTTAAACTTTGCCTCAGTTGTGAGTTGAGCAAACTTTGTCAGGAGTCCTTATAAAGGAAAACAAATGGAGAATCTGTGCAGTTTCTCACACTGTTTTCCAAAAGCAGAGTTTTAAATAAAACAAAGCAAGGCCTAAAGGCGACTCGGTTGTCACTGAGGTTGGTGATTTACACCAGATTTCCCAGCTGCAGCTCTTCAGGATGCTTTGTGTAAGGAAACGTTGTGTTTTGTGGATGTTTTCTATGTGGCTGAACTTTCTCCAGTGATTGGGTGTGACAGACAGTTCCCAGAAGCTCACTGTGCCCCTTCTTCTCCTAAAGGGACCATTAGAAGTTGCACAAGTTTTCTTGTCTGAAATCCCCAACGATCCAAAGCTCTTCAGACACCACAACAAACTCCGCCTCTGCTTCAAGGACTTCACCAAAAGGTATGGGAAGGGTCCCCAGGGCACTGCCAGGTGCAGAGGCTGCTGCCACCCCAGCGGGGCCAGTGCAGTGACCCAGGGCTGTCCTGCTGTCCCTCCACCTGCCAGGTTCCATGTGCAGCTCCTTCCTCACCTGCCCTGCCCTTCCCTCTTGGTGCTGCTGCTCCCTGGCTTCGTGGCCCTTGCTGTTCAGCAGGGAGGAATTGATCCCAGCTCAGCTGTGAAATGTCCCAGAAAAATCACAACAGGCCAGAGCTCCCAGCCTGGCAGGGTCAGCTGGAATTGCTGGACTGGCCAGGAGATGAAATTTCCTTCTGAAGTGAATTTCTCCAAGCAGAGTGGAGGGATGCTGGCACAATTCCCTGGAGAAATGTGCTGGCTGCTCTACTTTCCTTGAGTCATGCAAACTGCAGCATCTTTTATAGCACCAAAACATTTTAAAAACCACCAAAATAATTGAAATGAAAAAGCTGTGAGCAAATAGATCCAGTGGAAGCATAGCTTTCCCTTGTGAAATAAATGGATTTACTGATACAGTTGTTTTCCTACCCTTTATTTAAATTACATCTTTGCAAGCAGAAGAGTTCTTGATGAACATCCCAGGCTGCTGTTTGTTAATCTCTCCTGACTCTAGTCATCTTTAAATCCTCTGGGACTGGAAGTGGCTCTGTGGAAATTAGCTTTTCATTTCTCTTCAGAGAGGATAAATGTAAGTGGAGGGTAAATGACAATAAAAAAGGAGTTGTCACTCTGGAAATGGGAGATGTGACACCCTCTCCTTGCCCCCTGGACACCAGGTGGTTCAGCTGAGCCCTGATGACCAAAAGACAGGACAAAGGGTGATCCCTGTGATCCCAGAGGGACAGAGTGGCTGTGTTTGTACTGTTGGATGAACAGACCTGCAGCAAGGGGCTGTTTCTGCGTGCCCAGCTCTCAGAGGGTTTGTGTTGCAGGTGTGAGGATGCCCTGAGGAAGAACAAGAGCCTGATCGGGCCGGACCAGAAGGAATATCAGCGGGAGCTGGAGCGCAACTACCACCGGCTCAAGGAGGCCCTGCAGCCCCTGATCAACAGGAAGATCCCACAGCTCTACAAGGCAGTGCTGCCTGTCACATGCCACAGGTGCATATTTGGGGTTCCTCTCGGGGCACAGGGTGTGAAACTGAGGGCTCTGAGCTTCCCGGGATCCTGCGCCATCCGTTTGTTTTCGGTCCTGGCTCTCCTGGCTGAGCCCATCCCTGTTCCCTTCTGTCCCTCCTGAGAGCACATTCCCTTCCCAGCAGCTGTGGTAGGTGGTGTTTGCAATGTTCCTTTTGTTCCTCAGCTAGGACAGTTGGTTTTTTGTTTGTTTCCATCCTGCATCCCATTCCTTTTAGATGCAAAACCACCCTCAGCGTGGCAGGAGTTTATTCCCAATGAAAATGGGATCAGGCGCTCCAGGGCAGGGGGAATTGTTGGTGCTGGAAGACCAGGGAGCTGGAGATTGGGTTTGTGTGAGACAGGACATAAAAATCCCAGTGGGAATCACAGGATCACAGAAGGGTTTGGGTTGGAAAGATCTGAAACACCATCCAGTCCCACCCCTGCCATGGGCACCTTCTGCCAGAGCAGGCTGCTCCAACCTGGTCTGGAAAGATTCCAGGGTTGGGGTTACCAAACCCTCCATGTGCAGCTGATGGATGAGCAGGGGGATTTGGGGTACAGCACTTTCCAGCCAGGCTGTGGCTCTCAGAACAGGGCCAGGAGTGGTTCCCAGCAGGAATCTGTGACCCCTGTGGAGCTCCTTGGCAGCAGGGCAAGGCTGGATGTTCCTGGAGCTGAACTCAGGGGGTTTCTGGCTGGGAGTGCTGCAGGAAGGTCCCTTCCCTCTCTGCCCAGCTTTGGGATGCTGCAGCTCTCCCCAGCTCTGTGTCCCAGCTGTTCCCTGGCAAATTTTCCTGACTGGCATGGTGGGAATACCAGAGCTTCCCTCCCCACCCAGCCAGGCACCCTACGAGTGCTTTTGGTGTGGTAATTATTGTCTGATCAGATAATCAGCCTAATACAGGTATGACATAAAATACCCTGAAAATCATAGAATATCCTGAGTTGGAAGGATCCCACAAGGATCACTGAGTCCAACTCCAAGCATTCCTGGCAAATTCCACTTTAGGGATGTGTTTGAAAGATTTAAATAAGGTTTCAGTTGTGCAGGTGTTTGTGCTGCTTCTGTGTGTACACAGGAATTAAACTTTCTGTCAGTGCTCTGGATGATACAAACCCAAACCCAAATCCTTGGAAAAGCAATGAGTTTTAATGCCAGTGGATTTAATTTTTGTTGTAACCAGCTCTAGGAAATACTGGAAATCAATTCAGAGTCATTCATCTGGTGAGGCTTCTTATTTCACCATGGAAAATCTGAGCTCATCATTGTATTTTCTCTCCCTCAGAGACTCCTTCAGCAGGATGAGCCTTCGCAAAATGGAAATCTAAACGAGTTAAAAACCAAAATAAAAAAAAAAAAAAAGCACTTAAAAATTTAAGGTTTTGAAAAGAAAAAGAGCCTTGTTATCAGCGCTGGGAATCAAAGAAGTTTTATTGTGAAATAAAACTTGGACTTCATCCTGGACATCCCACACACCTCTTCCTCCATCAAAGTGTTCAGTGGCCAAAAAATCATTCTGAAATGTCAAATGTAGACTTCTCAATGTTTGAAAAGAAAAAAAAACCCATCATGGCAGTGGTATCCAGAGTATTGGTGATGAGCTGTAAAGTTACCTGTTTTTTAAGGCATTTTTATGACTCAAAGGTACACTAAACGCATTTACCTTTATTTATAGCATTACCTAATGTTAAATTTATTTTACTTTTAGTTCCTATATTTAATTTATATTAGGACCATACGCAAATGCATTTTGGAAGTTTTTAATGTAGTGATGATGCTGATGGTTATTTTGATGGTACTATTAAATATGTGAATGTTTACACTTTAATTCCCTGTGCATTGGACTTCAGGGCTCAGCATCCTTGGGGAAAAGGTTCAGAGCAAGGTAAGTCATGGTAACATTAATTAACAGAGTGCTGATTGTTTGTTATCCCTGTTCTTTTGCTGCAAACAAAAAAAACCCAATAATTCCACCTCTAGCCAGCAGCAGATGGAGGCACAGCTTGGTACCCCTTCACCTCCTTCAGTCCAGCAGGGGAAGTTTCAGCTTCACTTGTGTGTGTGTTCATGGACATCTCCACCAGCTGGGAGGTCCCAGCATCTCCTCACCCCTGGGATTAGCAGTGTCCATGCAACTAAACTCATTTTATGTCATTTTTTAATTATAGCCTAATTTCACAGGGCAAAAAACCCTAAAATGGTGTCACAGTTTAAAAGGGTACAAAGCATTCTTTGCATTGCTGTTTATGTGAAGAAAGATGTTTTACAGCAGATATTTTGGGGTCTAACACTGCACTTTGAGGAAACATCCGATTTGGAGCTGAGTCCACAACTCCTAAATCTTGTCCTTAGTATTTTTCCTCTCTGTGGTGAACAAAGTCCCCTGGAAGATGTGGTGTGTGATTAAACACAGTTATTCTCTCCATAAATACCTAAATATGCATAAAAAACCAGATATACACACAAAGCCTGAATTTGATAAACATACTCTTTATATATATAAAAAATAGAAGGAACAATGGGTTTATACTTGAAGTGCCCCCTTCTGCAGCAGCACTGAAGTTTAGGGTGGGGAGGGTCTTTTTTTCCCTTCCTGGTACTTATTTTAGGTTATTGGAGACTTCTCCCATGCTCTCTTATCCCAGCAGCTGCACAGTTGGGATGCTTTGTGTGCCAGGCTCTGCAAGGTTCCCTGGACAGAATAATCCTGAATTGGTTCTGTGTCACACCTGCATGGAGTTCTCTGCAGAAGGAAAACTCCAAGCTTTTCATGGATATTCCAAAGCTCTTGCAAAGCTCAGGGGTGCTGACAAGGCCTTGGAGGTGCTACAGGAATAAGGGAAATCTCAGAATGGAAAATTATAAGGAAGGAGGGAAGGGCTTTGGAAGAGATTTACAGGAAGAGGCATTGAAAATATTTACACAGTGCAAACAAATCCCAGGAGTCATGAAAGGATGAAACTTTAATTTACAGCAGTTCTGCTCCAGGACAGGAGTTACGAGCAACAAGTTCAGGGGGTGGCAAGTGGTGCTTGAGTGAATATCCCAAAAATCCACCCCCAGTCCCTCTCCCTGTGCCAGAGGAGGGGTTTTCATTCAGCATCTTCCAGCTAAGGCTGGTTTCTCTTCAGCTGCCACAAAGAATCTCCTCCCAGGCTGTGCTGGGATGATGGAAGGCAGCTGGGTCTTCCTGACATCCTATTTTGGTGTAAATAATGGTATTTTGTTTCCTTGGAACATTCCTGCTGCTGCAGTTGAGTGAAAAAGATGAAGTCTTGCACCAGGTGTGGAAAAATAAACTTTCATTTGCAGGCTGAAATTCAGCAAAGCCTAAAAAATTGCATTCTGTAATGGGATTGGGCTGCCCTTGCAAGGTAAGCTTACTGATATTTTTGTAATGTAGCTTTTTTCTGGGTTAAGATTCTGAAATTATTTATTATTATGGTGCAATGCTTTGGAAAAGGGAAAGTGTATTTTGTCATTGCAGATTTTTTTAATGCTGCAAAGTCAAGGCCTGTACAACATTCAGAGGTCAAACCTAACATGGAAAATGCACTAAAAGAGATTTTTCCTGACTTAACCTCCATGTTTATACAACATTATAATAAAAGATAGTAAAAATTAAGTATTGCAGAATTAACTAGGCAGAGGTTTTTAGGGGTCTTCCTGTAAATAAATTAATTTGTAGTGGAAAAAGGTAAAATATATCCAGGGCATGCTCAAAGCCTGCAGTGACACTTGGTGTCATTCCATCCATCCTAGGACAGACTGAATAATCCCCCTATTTTGAGTCAGATTTGTTAAGATCTTAATGACCAGTTTACAGGAGTCACCTTCGATTCTCTGACAGACAGTTTGGGATTTTCACCTCTAGTATTTAGTGCAAATGTTTTTGGTTTTGCAGTGTTTCCCCTTAACCTCACAGTAGTCAAAAAGTACCTTCAGATTAGGAGGTACTGCCCAAGAACCAGCTAAAAACCACAGAATGTATTCTAGAAGCACTTTAGTTCTTTAAGATGATTCCCCAGCCTTTTTCTACCTGTTCCCAAAGCCCTTTCCCTTTCTGCTTTCCCCTCTCCAAACACAACAGGCTGATCTGCTTGTCTCAGATGCGGATCATAACTTTTTTATTTCATATGTACATTCTTAACAAAGCATCAAAGCCAAATCCTCTCCTTTCCCCCCAGTTTCAGTGAGCTCCAGGTACAAATTAACTTCAGTTAGAAGGTCACCACTAAGTTCCCAACCACCCCAAACAGAGATGCAGATTTGAGGGCTTCACTCTTCAAAGTACAAAATTATTTTAATTACACTACACTCTGCCCCTGGTTTGAAGTATTAATCACATCTATTTACACTTTGCTCATTAACACCTATGCACCAAGATGCAAATTAGACCAGTCAAACACTTCCATGAATTCAGTTCCCTCCAATGCTTTGGACAAGGTTTTCAGACTTTTCTTTGTGCTTCAAGTTGCAAGGAGCAGGAAATAACGGGAGCAGGAGAATGAACCATGTCCATTATTCAAAGACTAAATATGAAGTGTTACTTCCCAAGTTACAAAAATACACAACTTCTGATGAAATTTGATAGTTAATATACATTTACTCCAGGGTATGAATACAAATAACTTTTATTTAAAAAAAAAACCAAAACCAGGGAAAAAAAAAAAAAACAGAAAAAAGGGAAAAAAAAAAAAAAAAAGCTAGTAATACAACAGGCATGTCTGAGACCTAGAGCTGCATTAAAACCACTACTGGGTGCTGTAGGCATCGTTTAGAATCTATACAAACTGGTATTTCTAAAAGGTCAGAGCACTACTCTCCAGCAGAAAAGTTACAGTGTGAGTCAAGTCCTATGTCATGTTTTGTTAATTCAAGTCGAGCCACTGGACACCGAAGGAAAAAAAGACCAGAAAGATGAAGAATCAGTAGCTTCAAAAAACATACAGCCGTTGCTTCCAGGTAGTTTGGATGCAAATCAGAGCCAGAGGTGTATGCAAATCCCAAATATTTACAGTCCAAGTACAGCATCACTCTACAATTTTCTTATAAAACAGTAGGTAAGGAGTCGATGTAGATGACGACGTCGGAGAAAGAGAATTCAGGAAGTCCTTTTCCTCTGTGACCTTCACTTCGGAGTCATCGAAGAGCAGCCACTTGCCCTCGTACTCCTTGAGGCTCTGGAGCACGCAGAGAGCTTTGTTCTCCAGAGCTTTGTTCTCCAGTCCGTTGGCCGCCAGCGCCGGGGGCTCGCCCTGCTCCGCCCGGGGCTCGGCGCTGGGCTCGCCGCGTGGCTCGGGCACCGCGCTCGGGAGCTTCTCGGGGTTGGGCTGTTTGCTGGCACACAGCTCACAGTCAGCCTTGCTCTTCTGCCCCCCGAGCAGTCCCACAGCCTCCACGTTCTTCTTGCCCAGCACCTTGAGCCTGAAGGAGACCTCGCCGTCGTCGTAGTCCTCGGCCACGGCGCGCGCCTCCTCCTCGGTCAGCGGCTCCGGCTTGAGCGCGGCGGCGTAGGCCGGCTCGGGCAGGAAGGTGCCCCTGTCCAGCTCCAGGCTCTGCAGGTCCGTCACCTTCACCGAGGCCGTGTAGTGGCCGCTGCTGATGGTGATGCCGCTGTGCATGACCACGGCGAAGAGCCCGTAGGTGTCGTTGGTGGGCCGCGTGCTCCACTCCTCCAGGGACAGCCTGAGCGGCGTCAGCAGCGGCGTGTTGATCTTGGACAGGCCCCCGTAGCAGTCAAACCTGCCGAGGGACACAGTGCTCACACCTCCTGCCACAGCAGCTCCCACACACCACTTCAGCTGGCCCAGAGGTGCAGCCATACCCTTTCTCCTCAAGGATATGGATGATGGCAACTGCTCCCTGCTCCCCTGGCCCAGCACCAGCACCCCAAGCACCTCCAGTCAGGAAAGGCATTTTTATGACTGTAATGTTAAATCTTACAGCCCAGAAACTGTAAATTTTAGCTATTTCTGAGATCCCATTTTTCTAAAGTATCAGCTAAAGATAACTTTTAAATAGTGATGATACAGGTTCAGCTGATTGTTATCACTCCTGCTCCTATTTCTGCACCAACACTCCCTTCTCTCTCTCACCATCCTGCTCAAAAACAAACCAAAAACCTTTTCAACAGTCAAGGCTGAACCAAGCAGGGTTGGATTTGTTTTTTCCTCCTCCTGAAAGAGTCATTTACTAAATAAAGCATTACTTATTTTACTTTCAAGTAGCTTTAATATCACTCAGAGATGGTGACTAATTTTCCTCAGCTCCCCTCAGTGCACTGTAGCTGTGCCAGTGGTGCTCACCTGGGATTCTTCTCTAGCTATCCTGTGGCATTCTAATTTTTCAATCAATTCTGTGGCTAATTTACTTTGGAAAAGCCTCTAGTATTCCATAAATATTCAATATTTCGTTCTCAGCACACAAATTTACCAGGAGGGGAAGAAATCCTTTCATTATAAGGATCTTCTACAGAGTTTAAAGAGAAAGTCAGTGTTGGGATTTCACTGTGCATCAGCCTCCTTGTGATTCTGCTCTTGATGACTTGCACATTGCATCAGCCCAGATCAATTAACCCCTTTATTTAACAATAGGTTGTGATGTCCTAATAAATTCCAGGGATGACTCAAAGTCTTACTCAACTGTGAGGGTGTTGCAGGGAAAAATACTGGGGAGTACAGACAAGCCCTGTAAAACTGAGGTTTCCAAGAGCTCACTGCTCTTATCATAGGAATAAATAACTTAAATCCAAGGAAACTGCAGCCATGGCATAACTGCAGTTATGATTATTGTTATCCTGGATTTAATTTTGGTTCTGCTTCACTCCTGTTCAGAGCCATGAACCCTGAGACACAGAAATAAACACAGTGACACACACAGATCCTCACTCACTCCAGTTCAGTGAAACCTCACTTCAGACCTCTCTCACCATCACATTTCACTCCACCAAAAAGAACACAGAAGAGCACAGAATCAGAAATAATGAAACTTGAATCTTCTGAAAATCCCTATTAGCAGCAGCCAGAAATAGAGATATTCAGAAGAGAGTCAAGAAACACAGAACTGCTGGCTGATACCTGGATTACAAATCCAGTTCCACTCAAGCACACTGGGACAATCATATTCACAGAAAACAGGAAAAAGCAGGCTCTACCTTTCTTCTCAATGAATCCAGCATCAGAAAGATTTGGAGAGGAGGAAATAAGAGAGGAAATCTTTTCCTATTAGCTTTTTGTTCTTCTTAATGATAAGAATCTGAAGACAGAAAAATTGCATGCCAAGTACTCTGCCTGCTCTGACTGATGCACTTCAAACACATCAAACCTGATTTCTGCAGCCACATCTTTTGAGACCATAAATGAGTGACATTTTACCCACTGCACTGAATTTCACAAGACAAAAAGCTGGTTTTCTCACAGATTGTTAAATTTCTATAGTGGAAATGCTTAATTACGTGTTACCAGTTAACAAATTCCTCCTAAGCAGCTTCACAGCCTGCTCACACATGGCCTGGCATTTTTCCCCACACACACACTTGCCAAAGAGAATGACTCCTCCCCAGGCAAGGAGATTTTCACACTGGCTGCTTTATTTTAAAACAAAACACTTTGCAAAGCAGCATCTAGAAAAGATGAATAAAATCCCTATTAACTGCAAATATTTATAGTACCCTTCACTTCTCATTTGTTTACAACTCAGTCACCAGAGAACTCAGTAGAGCAAAACTGAGCAGACCAGATTCCCAAATTTCTGTGGGAGCTAAAAGTTGTCTGAAGATTCTTATCTTAAAAAATTTTTTGTTTAAAGCCAGTAGAAAAGTTTGGTTTTTTAGCAATGACAGGGTTTTGCCCAAGAGAAAACATCCAACCCAAAAATCAAGAAACTCTTCTAAAGAGTTTCAGCTTCATCACAGGTTTCTCTGTCAGGTTTTCCACTCTGACTTCCTTAATCTCTGACTGGTAGCCCTTGGCAGAGAATTTATGGAAGAACTGAGAGGACACATGAGGAAAACCACAAGAGACCGAATTCACTCTGACCTGGAAACTGGTCTGAGTGTTTTGGTGCAAGGAGCTGAAGCTGGCCAGCACAGAAGAGGTGAGTGAGGCAGGAGAGGATTGGTTAACTGCAGGTCCTTCCTCATGGAAACAAGAAAATAGGAAATACAGGAGCAAATGGAGGATAATTTTTGTGTTTCTTACTCAACTGTGATGATTTTTAAGTGTGCAGCTCTAAGTCAGTATATACAAATCAGTATTCAAGTAAATATTGTGGAGATCAATGAAAAGACAATTTTGTATGTTATGATTCTGGACTTGTATGGAAAGACAGTGCAGAGACAGAGGAAATTTCCTTTCTGCTTTGTCAGAAACCTGGATATTCCTGTACAGTGCTGTAGGGATGGATTTTTCTTTGTTTCCTGTCATTTGAGAGAAAATCCCTAAATTCTTAAGTATTAAAAAAAAGATAAAGAACACTCCCACAACTTCTTTCAAAATAGAAGGATTGCTACAATTACAATACTAAACTGATTGCTTTGTAATTGAATATCAATGATACTGATACTACTGTGTTTACAAAGTAATTGATTTTTTTTTTAAATATTAGCTCTTTAAAATGTTTACCTGATTATTTTTTTCCCCAAAATTCCATGTTTACAATCAAGTAAAGACCAAAGTCTGCTTAAAGGAATTGGTCAATTTTGGGGTAACAAGTGTTGGCTCTTGAAAGTGTGTTAACTCCTGATTATATTTTTTTTCCCCACTAACATTCATCTTTTTAGTATTCACATTCAGGCAGAGATAACATCAGACCATAAAATGCAGATTTGTTCTCATTACTTGTTGTGGTAAAGCACTTAAAGCTGCCTCTGAACTCAGAGTTTATTTACTTAAAACTTAACTATCCCTTTAAATAGGGGGATATTTACAGTAAATAAAGTTGTAAGAAATATCAGGTTGTTCTAAGAGTAGAGCTAAAACATTTTGTTAAGGAGTCTCCTAGAAGTCAATTTTTTCTGGAAATAATTTCTGCCACTACCTGGAACACCACAAAGCCTTTATGGCACTGGGGGCTTCATCCCAATCTGGGAATCTTCTGGAAATACTCCAAAGCATTTCCAGCTCCTGGGGTAAGACCTCCCTTGCTGCAGGACCCTTTTGGTAAGACAGGCAATGCATACTCACTCCAGGCCACTGGCAGCAAAGCACTTCAAGTGAATTGTGATCACTTCGGGCATTTTATCGAACAAGAGGCTGCGCTCCGCTTCCGTGTAGTGGTGGCAGTTCTCACAGAAGTATTTGTCCTCTCCCACAATCCTCTCCACTGAGGCAAACTGGGAAATTGCCCACTTCAGAGTCTTTATTTCTGTTTTTGGCTCTGGAGAAACTAGAAAAGAAAATCGCTGCATTCGCAGATCTGCCAATATTTATATTTCCAACTCATCCCGCCAGAAGAGCAACAAAACAAAATATGCCAAGTTCAGACCACTCCAAACCTGCAAGGCTGCAAAGAACACTCAGTATGTGTGAAATATGTGATGTATTCCCATCTTTGGAGCATTTCAGGAAGGGATGAAAACATCCCTTAATGGATGTCATTACTCAAAATTAGGATTTTCCCAAAGCTCCTTTCAGATCACACAATTTTGTTGCCATGTCTGGAAATGGAGAGCTCGTATGAGACCAGAATTTCACTTATTAAGGCCAAACCCCCAAAATAACCAGAAAGTTCCCTCTCACTTCTTGCATTTTGCCTCCCCTGCCACCCTCACACTGCTGACAGGATCACCCGCTGTCGGCAGTGCCTCACATATGAACACCACCCCACACATTTTCCTTTGAATCCTTCAGCAAAATGGGGAGCAAAAGCAGGAAAAGCTGCTCCAAATTAAGTCAGTGGCAACTAAAATTAATTCCCTTAAAATTCTCAATTTCAAGATGTGTTTTTGGCACGCTTCCTTTTGAAAATAGCTAAAGAACTGCATATAGATCAATAAAATTTGTGAAAGAGACCACATGACTAACATTTACAAACATAATACGAATGTTATTAAAATAACAATCTAAAATACTAAAATTTTTTTGAGTAACTAAGAAAAAAACCCAGGATTCTTGTTTCTTTTATTTCTAAGAAAAAATGCAAATATTTCTTATAAAAAGAAGAAATGTAAATATTTCTTATAAAAAGAAGAAATGTAAATATTTCTTATAAAAAGAAGAAATGTAAATATTTCTTATAAAAAGAAGAAAAAGCAAAATTTCTTATCCAGGAAGAAAAAGGAAGACTTAAAAAAAAAAGGAAATACCTACTCATAAGCAGGAAAGCAGGTGCCTATGTGACAGATTGTAGGCAGTCCAAGCTATGTGTTAAGATCTGGAACAATTTGAATATTATCTGGATCTGCCAACATTATCAGCACTATGTTTCCAAAGTCTAAAGTTAATCAGGACAGGAGATAACAGCCTCTAATTTTAGCCAGCACAAACAGGAGCTGCGCTCCTTCCTAAACTGCAGCACTGTCCTTCCCCACGGCTGGCTGAGGCAGGAACACACCTCACAACCCTTTTTTTTTGGAGGGAATTACTTACTTTCAGAACTCTCTTCACTTTTAGAAAGCTCATCTTCTTGCACTGGGACACTGATGTCCTGAAAATCCTCCCTCCTCTCCGTGAAGCACTCGCACTCCAAGCACCTGGTCCTCAGCACTAACTGGCCCTGGAAGAGTTTCTCCACCAGCTCGAAGACAGCCAGCTCTGTACCTGCAGAGAGCACAAGGCACATCCCTGAGCAAGGGGCACTCCAGAGACCCTTCAGAACCTGGTTATCCTCACAAAATCACTGTTAAACCATGGCCTTTAGGGAGCTCTGACAGGAATTCAAAAGCAAAGCAAATCACGAGCAGTTTTCATGGTATCAGCTGCTTGTAAGTAAATAAGGAGCCCTCTGTCTCCTGGGCCTCAAACTTTAATTTCTGTTCTAAGATTGGGTTCTTGTTTTGTGCTTGAAGTGTGACAATGTCACATTCTGGAATATTCGGTTGTCATCAATGCTCTGGCTCCTCAGCATGGACTGCTGAGCTCCTCAAGGAGCACCACACGGAGGGGTTTGCCTGGTTTCTGTTCATTCTCAGTCCTCTCCTCCTTCCTAAATTTATCGGCCAGTTTTGGCCAAATCTGCAGAAGAAGTGCAGAACTCAAAAGGCTCTTCATTCCTTCAAATTTTTATAAAAAATTGGTAGGTGGAAAGTTCCAAATTAGTAAGTACTGGATTCATACTGAGACCCTTCCCTCAACATGTATCTTGTTTCATTGACATAAACAAAATCCAGACCTGCCAGCCAATTAGCATTTCTAATTGGTATCTATTAGATCTAAATGGATTAGATCTTTAATACATCCTGAGTCCTTCCTGGTTCTTGGGAAGGTTGGAAATATGGAAAGATTAAGGGAAAAAGAGGATACTGTGTGTAAAACCATAGCTAGTGGTGTTTGGTTCTGCTTGCTCCTGCCAGAAATATCCCTTTACATCTCAAATTCACTTGCTCTCTTCTATGGATGACAAAAATTAGTGGTAAATACAAACCTGGTAATACTCAGCCTTTTTTATACATATTGTACAATGATTACAGAATATTAAGAGAAATGCCTCGAGATCTAAGCTAAACAGGTCAAATTCTAAAAGAAAAAAAATTACAAACACGTATAAAAATAAATTATCTTTCCTAAAAATCATCTTCAATTCCTGAAAAATCTAATTTTGTGTTTAGAGCTCTGCAGGCTGTGCAGTCTGAAGGCTGACTTCCCACGCACTGTACTTTCTTAATCCTACTAATTTTAAGCCCATCCACTTGTGCACCAACCTTCCTTTTTCGGTTCTTTTTCAGTTCCTTTTCCATGATGGCTTTCCACAGGAGATGCTGGTTCATGATATTCTTCTTTACTGTCACCATTTTCACACTTGACAGCTGACTCTTCGAACTCACAGTCATATTCTTTCCCTGGCTCTTTGGATCCCAAGTTTGTAGTTAACTTTCCTAGACTGTAAAATTTGGACAGGATACTGGGCTGTTTGCAGGAAGATTTTAACCAGTTTAACCTAAGGCGCGACTTTTTCTGCGTGGGCTTGGCGCTCTCGCTCTCCCCGGAACACTTGGCGATGGCGTCCGTTTGGTTTTCCACCTTTTCTCCCGTGGCTTTCCTCTTGGACCTGGTTTGTCTTTGATTTTCTTCTGCTGCAATTTGCTCTTTTGATACTTTGGATTTTTTCTTGGCGTTGCCGCCCTCGGCGTCGCTTTTCCTTTTCCCGTTTCCCTTGAGCAGCTTCTCCTTGGCCGCGTCTCCGCCTTGGCTGCCCGGGCTGGGATCCTCCTCCTCAGCAGGGCTCACACACCCATTGCTCTCGGAGTTTTGGCTGGGTTTCTCCTCCACTTTAGCTGCAGGCTCTTCCACAGGCAGTTTGTTCAGCTCTTCCTTCTTCAGCAGCTGGCAGGTTTCCTGGATGTTCCCCAGGATACACTGCAGCACCTCCTGGGCATCGTGCTGCAGGTACCCTTCGTACATGGGGTTCAGCTCTCTGTGCAAAGAAAAGAGCAAAAAAATGAGGGTTTGGTATCCTCTGCTAACTGGGGAATGTGATTGACTGAAATCAGGGATTTAGAAGTCATAGAGGATCATGTGTCCTCTCTGTCACAGAGCTGAGGGAAGGATCTGCATTAAGGATTTACACACACCCAGCACTGGAGCTCCTCAGCTCCAAGGGGATCCTTCCCATCCCTGGGAGTGTCCCAGGCCAGGCTGGACAGGGCTTGGAGTACCCTGGGATTGTGGGAAGTGTCCCTGCCCATGGCAGGGGTGGAACTGGATGAGCTTTAAGGTCCCTTCCAACCCAAACCTCTCTGTAATTTAGTAACACTTCTGTACCTAAGCACTGTTTTAAACCCTTTCTGCATTACAGTCTTACAATTTATTTTCAAATTTCCAACACCATCGACCTTGCACCAGCCTCTAAGGCTGGGCAATGTAACGACCTGGAAATGTCAGGACAGAATTCTGCCAGCATTTGGGGGGATTTGTACCTGAGGGTGTTCAGCAGCCTCCGGGGCTGCGTGGCCAATTCATCCGTGTATTTCTCTGGGTTCAGGAGAAAACTGGCTTGGAGCTGCTCAACTGAAAGGATCAAGGAGTGCAAACTGCAGATGAGTTCATAACTTGCCAAGGGATCTTCTTTACAACTTCCCTGCAATGACAAGGTAAAAGGAATAAAAACACTTGCAACAGGTACATCGGTCACAAATTAATATTTTTCTCTCCTCCCCTCGCTTGGTTTTCTATATTTGGCTGAATTTTTTGTCTGCTATGGGAGGCAGGTGGGTTTCAGACAGTATTTTGGTTTTTTTCAAGTAGGAAACAAACATAAAAGCCCAATTAACCATTGGTTTAAAATCCCAAACCATCCTTGCCCAAACTCCCATTTCCATCAGCTCCAGGCACTGTTTCATAATTATCTTTGTGCCAGAAGCATGGTCAGGTATCTTCCTCAAATTTCTTCTGTTAGACTTTAAAACTTGTGCTAAAGTTCAAAACAACTCAAATACATCTTCACCTGAAGTAACAGTGCAGAAAACAATGCTGAAAAGCTTCTTAAGAACAGAAACCAGTTACATCTTCCCTGCATTCAGGACAGCCTCGCTTGCAAGGTTACAAATTAAGAACACGTGGGGATTTGTTACCTTTTCTGCCTTTTGCTCTCCTTCATCCTTTGAAGACTCTCTTTTCTTTGAAATGATGTTATATAAATGTTTTACTCCAGTTTTAAAACCAGGACAAAAATATAATACCTGAAAGCAACAGTTGACAACACGAAAATAACTGGAGTAAGAAGTTATTCCACACATAAATGCACATTTATAATCCACACAGCTCTGCACCTCCCCAGGCACACAAAGATCCAGGATTTTTCACAGCAGGGAGGAGCCCTGAGTATGGAAACTGAAGAATTTCCCAATCAGGACAACCACAGGGCACACATTTCCTGCAGCAGCATTTTTATTTCCCTGCTGTAATAAGCTGCCCTTTTCACTGCACCCCGAATAAAGCAATTTCCCCCATTTGTGCTGGACCAGAATGTCCATTTTGGAGCCCCCCTGGCCATGGCCTCACCTGCAGGACACTGTTCAGGTAGCAGGTGTTGCCCAGGTTGTTCAAGCCCACAAAAGGCAGCATGTTGTCTTTTTTCTCACAGCTGACAAAGGAGGGGGGCTGTGCTGCAGGAACCACCTGGTCACTGGGAAACAGAGAAATGGGGTAAGAGACACTCTGGAAAAAGCACTCCTTCATCCCTCCCCACCTCAGAGGATTCAGCACTGAGAAATGCAGATCTAAACCCTGCAAAAGTGTGTCTGAATTCACTCTGGCTCCTCAGCAACCCACCCAAAGCCACACAGGAGGAAAACCTGCTCTAAGTTCCAACACATCAAATAGCAGGAGACTGATTTAATGGATCAAAAATTTCATATTTAGACACTTTTGTATGTTCTTTCTTCATTCATAAGGCAGAAAAAACGTGCCTAGAATATATTCTTACGTTGCTCCAGTCACATCACTTCATTTCTAGATGCAAAGCAAAAAACCAGGAAAAAAATCTAAAAAAAAGAAACCAATAAACCTGACACACTATACACTGATTATCATTATTATTAATTACTGATAGAAGTGATTAATACACTGTAATAACACAACAGAAGCAAATTTAAAATCTCCAACTATTTCTAACTGACTACAATTTTCTTTACCCCACTTAAATCCCTCACCAACAATGAAACAGATTTGCTCAGGGCCTGAAAAGCCCCAGTGAATGACAGCCAACCCCACAACTAAACATCCTACATATTTCCATTAAAGCTCACCTTGCAGAAAATTTAATTTTAATATAAATAGTTCAGTGACACAATAGCTACTGGTATTAACTTGAACCAAAGCAAGTTTTTTTTTGACTGATCTCAAAGTTTGTGCCAACTAAACACCAAAAGAAAAAAAAACAAAACTTGTTTTCTTAGAACAGTTATTAGAAGTTGGTTACAGTGACTAAATAGGTTTTAAAAACTAACTTCAGCACGCGATCCCAAAGTTAGTGCCAACTAAACATCGCCGGTGCGGCAAATCCGCTTTCTCAAAACGGGAATTGGTCCCAGCCATGAGTTGGCTCAGTGTGCCGAGGCCGCCCGGACGTTAATTTAACGAAAGCGCGTGGTCGTTCATTTAATTAAAGCGCACGTTAATTCATTTAATTAAAGCGCACGCATGGAGCGCGTGCTGCAGCGCGTTATTGCTGCGAGAACACGAAAGCGAAAGGAGCGGGGAAGGAAGGAAGGCAGGATGGGTGGAGGGAAGGATGGAGGGAAGGATGGATGGATGAGCCCGAGCCCGCCGCGGCGCCGCCACACAACTTCTCCCGCGCGGCACTCACATCTCGGCGCCTCGGAACTCCGCGCCCTTCGGCTCATTTTCCTGCGCCTCGATGAAATCCAGCACTCGCTTCGCCTCCTTCTTCTGAAAGAGCTTCAGCGACAGCCTGTTCTTCTTGGAGGGGCTGGCCCTGGCGCTGTCGCCGGGCAGGACGCCGGGCATGGTTCCTGCGGGGCGCGGCCGGGGCGCTCACACCTGGCGCGCACACACACACACACGCGCACACCAGGCGCCATTTACTCCCCGAGGGGGCCGAGCGCGGACCCGCCGCCCCCCGCCCCGGGCTCGGGCCGCCCCCCCGCGCCCCCCGCATGTTCCCCGCGGCCGGCGGGGCCCGAGGCCGCGGTGCGGCCGCTCCCCCTCACTCACCGCTACATGCCGGCCCCGCTCCCGCTCGCCGTTGCCATGGAGACCGCGGGGACACCGTCAGCGAACTTGGCGCGTTTTTTTCCGCGCGCCGACGAGGACCCCCCCGCCCCGCGCGCGCCCCGCCTCGCGCCGCAACCCCCCCGCCCCGCCGGCGGTCGCCCCGCGAGAACGCCGGAAAACCGAGCGCGCCCCGCCGGGGCAGGCCGGCGGGAGAAAGGCATGACGAGCGGCGGCGGGGCGTCTGCCGGGAGCCGGCGGACAGAGCGGCGGCGGCTGGGCATCGGAACTACGCCGCCACCGGCCCCGCAAGGCCGCCGCCTCATCAGGCAGCGCGGCGGGCAGCCCGCTGTGGGTCCTGCCTGGGCGCGCGCGGGCGCTGGTAACGGCCCGGCCAAAGGGCTCGGGTTCGGGCTGTACCATTTGCGTGGGGAGAGCCTTCACCCCCCCCCCCCCCCCCGCCGGCGGGAGGTGGATTGGTCCCGCTGTGACCACGCCCCCTCCGCGGCTCGACCAATCAGAGGCGGCGGCTCCGTTTCCCCTCACGCCCTGAGGGCCCGGCCCGCAGTGTCCGGAGCGGGGCCTTCCCGCGCTTTGGCATAGAAACCGCACGGCCCTGCGGGAACTCCCAGCGCTGCTCGGCCCCAAGGCCCCACCGGCATGCCTGTGCACCCCACGGTGAATTGTAGTTATTACCGAGGCTGTTAGGGCTGCAAAACTGGCGGTTTAGCGGTCCGGAATGTGGGAAATGCTGTAAATTTCTGCGGTCTGCTCTTTAAACTGGCCCCTCCAGGACCTCCAGTCTGTACATAAAGAATGCACATTGCTCATACATAAAGGTTTTCTAACAGGAAAGTTTATTCACGTAAGATACTTTATAGGTTTAGTTACATAACTGACTTTGGACAATACCCAGATCTGGGTTTTCGGGGGAATTACCCTAAATTTGAGCAGTCAAAAGCTGAGGTTCCCCAGGACCAGCTGCTGCTGCCTCCCCTGAGCATCGCACTCCTGTTAAACACTAAAGCAAACTGAACTCCATAAAAATCACCCTTTTTTTTTTTTTGCAGTCTTGCAATATTTTTAGATTTTTTCTTCTGCTGCTGCACAAATTAATTATTGCAGCAGGTCACTATGCCTAAATACTCATATGAATTATGGAAGGAATTGTGTATATTCCAATTGTGTATATTCCAACAGTCATGTCCATGCTCTTGCAGGTAAAATTTCTTGCTCTTGCAGGTTTTGATTTCTCTTGCAGGTAAAGTTTCCATGTGTGCCTGCACATGCAGGGTTCACATGCCCAAGGTGAATATATTGATTTATTTCCTTGGCCTGTGGGATGCCCAGAGCTCCCCAGAAGCTGTTGGGACACTGCATTCCCACTGAGCATGGATGGATGGAAGGATGGATTTCCCCCACAGCTCTGCCATGTGAACTTTAGCTCCACTCAGCAAACATTGCCCGAGGTCCCTGCAGTTAATGGACACTCAGGACTACAGAGGCTCTTTTGTGTGAGACAAGAGTCTTATCCAGGTGGGTGGTGCCCCAAGGTCCAGGAAGTGCTTGGCTGATTAATAAAGTGATTAATTAAGTCTGTGTGATGCTGCTGGTGACGCCTTGTGCAGGCTGCCCTGGAGCAGAGGCTGGACAGAGTTCCAGAATAAAGCAGGAATTTATTCAAAGCATCTCCTCCATGGATCCACCTTGGGCAGCACCAGAGCCCAGCCAGGGCTGCACCCAAGATGAACCAAAATGGCCCCAAAATGCACGGCCGGGCACGGGCTCTGTCCCTGGGATCAGTTCTGCTCCATTTGCACCTTGCAGTTCATTGTCCCATTCCAGCTTTAGCCCCTGCAGTCCCACCCTGCTTGTTTTTCTCTCTGCAGCCCACGGGGTTTGTGCTCTGGGGCTGAGATTTGGATCATTTGTCCTTGGTGCCCAGCTGGAGCAGGAATTGTTTTGTCTCCCTGCTCTGTGCACAGAGCTCAGCATCTCCTGATGTGAGCCCAGCCCCACACACTAAAGCAGCACAGAGTGTGAAAATAGAAAAGCCAAACCTGAGGCATCAGTGGTTTGAGGCATTGGCTCAGGAGTCATTTCAGTGGCAGCTGGAGGGTGCTGGGCAGTCAAACTGGGGCTGTAATGAGAAAATCTGGGAGTGTTTGGGCCTTGGGGCTGGGTTCCAGGCTGGAATAAGCTCCGAGGGCAGGGCTCCAGGCTGGTGTGATGCAGAGGTGCCCTGACCCTGGCTGCTCACCTCAGCCAAGGCCTGCCCTGCCCAGTGTGTGCTGTGCAATCTGCTTCAGCAAACAGGAGAAAAGACTATTTATATCCAAGAGTTTTACAGGCTAAGTCCACGTTAGGTAATTCCTCATTTCATGTGTTAGCTGAACTCCAGGTGTGCTCGTGCCTAGGAATGCCTCAGTGACATCAAAGGGCCGAGATCTGGGGGTAAAGGCAGACTTGGGGACATTGCCAGGCTCATGGCTTGACTTTTCAGGGGCAGTAACCGAGTGAAGGAGGGAAGGGAGATGTTTGCAGAGCAAATTTGGGGGACTGGAAATGCACACAGCATTTCTCATGGTGGTGATGGGCTTTGCTCTGTGTGTTACATTTTTTTTTTTTTTGGCTAATGAAACAGCCAGCTCAGTTTCCATAGGTAGAATCATTATTTCAATACACAAATGCATCTGCCATGCTAGCAGTATATGGGTAAGCCCAACACCTCTCAGAATACTCACTCAGCACTCGTTTGGAACAGCTTTTCCTGCTCTTTTCCCACAGTGTGGGGACAATTCCCAAATGCTCCCTTTAAAGGGGTCTGTGCTGAGCTGTTGTGCAGCCCAGCAGGGCTCAAGGTCAGGTCTCCTTCCTGGATTTTTAAAATTAAAATGAAAACTTCCTGTTTTACTTTTTCTGCTGGTAATTTCATCTGATTACATATAACCCTGAGCCTGCTGTAAATAATTTCTCTCCCTTAATATACTCACAAATTGCTCCCTAATTCCCCATCATCATTATTTTAACCAAACCATGCATATGTCATTTTTAATTTCCACTCTAAATTAGTTCTCTCTGGCTTTGAGAGACAAAGCCAATATAATTGTGAGACATTCCGAGTGATATTTAAGCTTCCCCTCTGCCACCTGGATGGAAAACTGGGGTGAAATCTGAGCTGCAGGTCTGTCAGTGGATTGATTTTTTTTAATTAGGCAACACAGTCACACTTCTGCCTCTTCTTTCTTCCCTGTCACCTTTCACTGATGAGTTCATCAGCTGTAATCCCAGTCCAGGTCGTTGTTGTATCCAAAGTTTGGGGCACGGGGAGGAATCCAGGCAGTGCCAGCCCCTGGATGCCCAGGACAGCCTGCTTTGCTGATTCATTACAAAATGCCCCTGAAGCCATGATTGATTTATTTTCAGGAAGCAGGAGCTGCCCTGATTGGGAAGAAGCTTCACCCACCAGCCTGACATGGAGCTGTGCTGCCTCAGAGACACCCACACAGCTCCATCTCAAACCTGCCATCCAGCAGCTCCTTCCCACCCCGGAAAAACCCTCAGCTCCCTCAAATCTCCTCTTCACCAGCCTCTCACCATCTCAGATTTTTATGCCCCCTCTTAAAATATGTCTCCCTGTCAGTTCTTAACGCGGGGAAATTTTTCCAGCAGGAAAAGGTTCTGTTTAAATGTAAGGAAATGGGGATTATTTTTTTCTGTATCTCTCCAAACCCACAGTAACACCTAATTAAATATTGATGGCAGCTTAGCACGCTCCATAAAGGAGCTGTTGTCTCATGAAGCCTCACTCCATGCAGTAAAGGAGTGTTTCAGGCACAGGCCAAAGAGGGAGCAGGTGCAGGAGGCAGTGATTCCTTACGTAGGGTCCAATGTGCAAAATCAAATTATGTCCAATACTATGGACTTCACAGCCATGTGTTACAAAAATAGCTGTGCTGGGAGACCAGAAATCTTCACAGGCACGGCCAAAAATAACCACATGAAATGCCTGGAAGGAGCAGATTCCCCAGAGATGGGATTTCTGGAGTCCTGGAGGCAGCCTCCAGTACAGAGCACGATTCCCAGCAGGGGAAAACCTCCCCAACCTTTGGCTGTTGCTGAATCATATAAATCAATTTCCAGAGCCTGCAGCCATATCAGTGATAGGCCTATAAATCTGTCAGGGCCTGGTATTGTTAGAATTATTCTTTGAGTTTTGGTGCAGATTGTGTGCAGACAATGTGCTCTTTCAGCAGCCTTGGATCACACGGGCACCTCGGGGTGGGAATTTCTGCAGCCCACGCCGGGTAAAACTCATTTTATTCCTGAGGAATAGGACTGTTGGTCAAATTCCCCACACAGAAAAGGTAAGAAACCATTCAGACTAATAAGAATACTGACTATAATAGTCAGGACAGGACTGGCTTCAGGCACAAGGAATAGAAAGGAATATTTAGGGATTTTATTGTTTGGTGATCCCCACAGTTCATGCAGACTCTGTGCCCTTTCACAGCCAGAAACAGGAACAAATTGTCTGACTTGCTTTACTCCACAGGAAAGGAAATTTGACTCTTCCCACAGCAAGCAGCCTGGGAATGTCACAAACCCTGAATTATGCCTGCTTGACGAGCTACATCTGCTTTCAGAGCATCTCAGATCGTTTCATAACCCTTCCTTTCACTTTGCTGCTGCTGCTGCCTCGGGGCACGTGGGAACAATTTGGCCACTGCAGAACTCCAGTCCCTGTGAGAGCAGCACCTCTGCAGGGCTGTGCCTGGCTCTGGCAAGCAAACAGGATGAGTTTGGGCAATTTGATGTCAGACTGAGGGGGTGAGGCAGCAGCAGAGCCACTGTCTTCTTGTCAGGGGTCAGATCTTAGTTTGGGCCACAGAGCAACTCATTCCCACCTGGGCCTTACAGCAGCTTCAGCCTCTGCCAAGTAAAACCTGGCCCAAAACCTTGACCTCTGTGGCCAGCTGTTTTCTGGCATCCATAAAGATACAGACTTTAGGGGAGGCAGGAAAGAATAAATCAGGAATTGCTACAGTTCTGTAAACTCCACGGACAGCCTGCAAGGAGCTCCTTTCTTTTCAGCTGCAGAAGGCAAATGTCAGCTTGGAGGCCTGAGCCACAAACCATGAGCTTGTCTAAGCACAAACCATAACAAGTTCCTCCATGTGGGAGAGTTTATAAGTTTGGAGGTCAAGGTATTTAGCCACTGATAGCACAGCCTTGGCTCTTGTTTATCTCCCTCCTAGGAGAAAACACAGTTGGATGTGATCTGTGAACTTCTAGAGCTACATATGCATGTGTGATATCTCAGAAAATAGCAATAATTGCACCCATAATGTAGAGATAAAGTAGATTAATTAGTTCATAACGGTATAAAAGTGTGCTTCTGAAAATCTGCCAAGGGCAAGAGGCTTCTGTGGCAAGGTCTGAAACAGAACATTTCTCCTCAGATCTCTCTGAAAGCAAAGCTACAGAAAAAAAGGGGATGTTCTGTATGTGGTGCTGGTGCATCCTTAAGGGTGTTTCCCCCAGTTTTTGCCTGGCTGTGCATATTTTCTTCCACAGCTCACAGCCTGCAGCTCTGTTTGATATAAAAACAGATCCAGAGCTTCTCTGGTAGCAGAGGCAGTTTGCTACCAGGGGCTGGAATCCACATCAGAAGGCAGGTGCTACACTGCAAACCATAACCAAAATAAAAATGCACACAAAATCCCTCCCCATCTCCGTTCTCAGGTCGGAATGACATCGCACAGAGCTGTTACTCACTCCTGGAAAGCACAGAAGGAGAGAGCCCGACCTGCACATGCTTGCACCATCTGCTGGCAGCATCTCCACTGACAGACATTCCTAGAAGGGATTCTGGAATTCCTCATCCACACCTAGGGAGACGAGGCCACCGTTATAAAGGGTAAAGATTCAGGTGAGTGTTGGAGCCCTGGGTGCTGAGAATTTCAGACTTTCTCTGCTCCCAGGCACTGACCCCCAAGAGAAAAACACTGCATTGACCTGAGGCCGTGGAGAAGCTTCCAGAATGGAATGACTGGAACTGGGATTGTGGGTGTGGAGTTTGAATAGAAGGCTGTAACATCACATGGGGGAAACAGAGTTTAAGGTTTTAGAATATAGTGATATATATATATAAAGCAAGATGGAGGTTTTAGGGCAGAGGCTGGTCCTTCTTCCTCACCTTCTTCTCCATGGGTTTGGGTGGTTTGTAACGGCATAAAAAGTCCCCATTGGGGGCATGGGTGGTTGGGTATTGGGTTAAAAGTAAAAATAATTCAGGTGTCATTTCTTAATTGGACAGTTTATCCTTAAAAGGCCTTGCAGAGAGAGAGATGGGGCTCCATTTTCAGTTGGTGAGAGTGAAGTGCTGCAGAAGTCAGGGTTTGTGAGACTGTGACAGAGATAAGAACTAACAAACATCTGAGTCTGAACAAGAAATTCCATCTTGTGCATTTAATCCCCACCTTGGCAGGAGAAAAAAGAAGCAAATAGAATCAACAGGTGAGTACTTGTTTTTCTCCATAGCAGAGCCATTTCTGACAGGTTTTAAGGAATTACACAGCAAAGTGACCCAAACACAGCCACCTCACAGGGAGCTGCAGAGCCTGTGCTGGCCTCATCCAGAACTGTGCCAGGTCTTGTCCCCAGCACAGAGCCATCCCCTTGGGAATTCCTGAACTCCCTGTTGGAATCCCAGCTGAAGAATGGGATCCTGTCAGATTCCTTGCCTATCCCAGAGCCTTGATATATGTACAAATGAAACACAGCCCTTTGTTACAGCCACAAACATCACCATGTGAGTGAATGAATGGCTCAAGTGAAAGTGAAACCTGATGAAAGCATTTGTGCTGTTGAGGTGTGCAGGGGTAAATCAGTTCCTCCTCCTGCCCCACCCCTTGGTACCAGAGGAGGCTCTAAGTGGATCACAGGAGGGAGGTGTCCAGGAAAACCAACTTCTCCTCCTGCAGTGTGTGGAGCTCACAGCACCAAGAACATCACTAGATGCCCTTGCTTGGCTTTTAAAGAGAATTGGCAGTTTTCTAGCAGGTAACAGCATCTTTATCCCTGCCAAGCCAACAGGTCACATGTGGCCCTCCAGCCTGGAGGATGGAACTGGAGGATCTCTAGGGTTTCTCCAGGTGCAGCTCCTGGGGAGGATTACTGAGGAGTTGGCCCCTGAGTCATCAGGCACTGAACCACTGCTGAAGGGCAGGAGCTCCCAGCGTGGTGACTCAGTGGAATCAGGCCATGGAGCAGGGCACAAATGACACATGAGTGAAAATCCAGGAAACCAGAGCTAAGGCAGAGAACAGCTGAGCCTCTCTCTGTGATGTGAGTGGGTGCCCTCTCCTAAGAGAGCAGCATCACAGTAAGCCCAGGGTCATGAGCACACACCTGTCCACAAGAGATTTATGGAAAAATGAGAACCACTTTACAAGGGACAACTGAGCAAAGAAATTCCCTTTGAGTAGATTTGGAGTCTGTCAATGGATGTGTGGATTCCAGCTGTGGCTGTGCCAGGGCCACCTGAGTTATGAGCAGCAGCATTTCTTGTTCATTGCAGAATCCCAGACTGGTTTGGGTTGGAAGGGACCTTGAAGTTCATCCCATTCCTACCCCTGCCATGGGCTGGGACACCTCCCACTATTCCATGCTACTCCAGCCCTGTCCAACCTGGCCTTGGACACTTCCAGGGATCCAGGGGGAGCCACAACTTCTCTAAGCAACCTAAATACGTGAAGGACATAACAATTTCTTTTTGGGAACACAACTACAGCAAATTTATTTTGTGGTTTGATGTGAACATCACAAGGGTGATGTGTGTGCCACCTAAGCAAATGAAGTCTTTCCCATATCACTTTGGGGATCACAGGATGTGGCACAGGGCTGAATGAGCAGAAGGTTGGTTCCTGGAGGCTGTTTCTTCTCCTGGACACAGAGGTTGTATCTACACTCCACAATTTTTCCTGCCTGCATCCAGCTGGCTGGGATGTGTAGGGAAGCGCTGGGTTTGGGGTGTGAAAGGGGATGCACAGTCAAGTTTCATGATAATCGTGGTTTGATCCATAAAACTCTCTCAAATGGAGCTGCTTTGGAGGGTTGATATTTGTATTCCTGCAGCACCCAGATCCTGGCAGAAGCATTTTGCCCCCCGTTCATGCTGCCAGCCAAAAGGGGAAGGCCACAGGCCTGGCAGGTGGATGGGGCAGGCTTTTGGCATTCCCAGACCATACAAGGCAGCTCTGTGAGCACAGCAGAAGTTTGCAGAGAATCTACAAAAATGGATGTTGGCACAAACGTGACATTCTATAGAACAGTAGTGATTCTGTACTGCCTTTCCAAAGGGGCTGCATCACATCAGCCCCTGCCCTGGCACTGCAGGCTCTGGACACAACATCAACTCTGTTTTCCTCCCAGCACAGGGCAGGAGCCTCTCCCTGCTCCTGTCTGGCTGCTCTTGGCAGCTGCAGGGCCTCCAGGAGGGTCCAGTCCCACCCCTGTGGGGAAACCACCTTCCCCAGGGAGTCCCTTCCCCATCCAAACCACCACCCACCCTCCCAGGCATTTGCCAGCCAGCAAAGCCCAGTGCCTCTCTTAAAAAACACACATAAAAGCTAAATCAGGTGGTGAGAGGCTGTAGGAAACCACATTCTTCTTGTTGTTCTTTCCCCCTCTTATAGTGACCTTTGAGAAGGAGCCCTTGGGCGGATCTGGCGCGCAGCGTTCTGGGCTGACCTCCCGCCATGGAATTTCACCTAGTAATTTCTGTGGCACACACAAATCCTTGGAGGGGCTTGTCTGGCTTCAGAAGTAAATCTAAGTGCCTGTGGCTTGACAAATAAACAATCTGAAAGCGCTTAATGACTCACAACCTCGCCTAAGAATAGCTGAACTCTGCAGGATGGAAATTCAGCGCGGGGAGCGCGGCCCCGGCGCTGCCCGAGCGGGGAGCTGCAGGACACAGTGGGAGATGATGGGCAGGGAGAGGCTGTGGCTGCATTCCTGGTGTCCCCTCCCAGCTCCTGGCAAGCAGCATCTCGGAGGATTCTTGGATATTCGTGTGTATGAGCCACCTTGGAGCGCTCCCCAGATTCACCTAATCCGCTTTTAAACAAATTATCGGGTTTCGTTTGTGCAGACAGCAAAGTTCTCCTTGTTTATCCCGGATTGTTTGAAAGCTCCATTTATTCTCTGGGGTTAAAGAGGGGTCACACAAGTTAGCCACATCTCTGTATACATTTCCAAGCACCTACAGCTCATGGAAAAGACTCTTTTTCCTCTGGCTGTTGAGCAAGTAGAACTTCAGTGACTGAAAAGGGGAAATGGGTTTGGCTGTTTCCTCAAAAATGGGGTTTTTGGTAGTTGGTGCTTTTCTGAGGCACACTTACAGAAATGTGTGCTGTGAGCTGCCACCACAGCTTCTTACCCCCACATATACCTTTGAGCACTTTAATCTAACCCCAGGGAAAAAAGAACAAAACCAAGTTCAGCTGAATATCTGCAACCACAGGTGCTTCCTGTTGGTACCCAAAGCTCCTGCTGCAAAAGCCTTGTTGTTGTCAGTAGGGCTCGGGCATCATCATGGCTTTGGGATGAGCACAGGGATGGGTAATGGAAGGTGCACAGTCCCAGGAGCAGCAGGAGACGTGCTGTATCGAGGCTACAGCTGCACATCAAAGTTGGTTTGTTGATCAGGATTGAGAGAAGAAAATAATGTCAGAATCACCTCCCTACCTCCACCAGCAAAAAAAAAAAAAAAACCAACAACACACAACCAAAAGCAATACTATGATCCCTCTCTTTTAGGCACTGCCAGAATACCCCAAGCAGCAGAGGCAGGGGCTGTCCTGGGAAGCCTGAAGGATCTCACACTTTCCCCTTAGTTGTCTATCTGTTGTTAGACTCCTCAGGAAATGTGTTCCTCCCACTCAGCACCTGAGCCCCTCACATGGAAATGAGAGCAGAGCCCCGCTCACTCCTGAACTGGGTAATGGGATATGTTATTCCTCCCTGTTTACCAGGAGCATGGGCAGTGCCAGGAGGACTCTGGAATTGCTGGGTGGTTGGGCAGCAGTCAGAGCCCAACCCTCAGATCTGCCCCTGTGATGTTCCCAGTCAGAGTTTAAAGGTCTTTGTGTTCTTCTGGAAGGAAGGGGGGATCCCAGTGGGCCACATCCATCCCCACTGGATACTGAGTTCCTGGCCCAGATGGAGATCATGCGCTGCCCCAGCATCCCTGGAGCTGCTGCTCTCCCACGCTCTGGAACAGCTGGAGCAGGGCTGGGATTTGCCCCTGTGTCTCCAAGACAAGGAACATCAAAAGCTTTACCTAGTGCTGAAGGAATTATTTGGCATCACTAAACTGATTTCTGCCTGTCCTCACTTGGTGCAGCTGGATGAGCACAGGGGATTGGGCACATGGGGAAGCTCAAAGCCTAAAACCCAAATTCCCTTTTCTCTGCATTTTCCATGTGATTGCATTGAGGAACAAGGGCCCGAAGTGAACCGGGCGGGGCTGAATGGCCGAGCCAGAGAACAGCTGGTGCAAAAACACTTCAACTTCTGCATCCCGAGCCCATCCCCGCAGATTTCCCTTCCTTCCCACCGCTCTCGATCCGCATCTGTGCAAACAGGATGAGCTACAAAAGTATAAATAAAGCGTTCAGCCGAATACAGCGGGCATGAGGGAAAGTTTAAAAAAAAAAAAAAATTCTAAAAAGCGGCCTCCCACATCAGGCGCTGCCCCTGGCTCCCGCTGTCCCGCCTGCAGCCCATTCGGGCCGCCCCCGGCCCCGCTGCCCGGGGGAGGGCACCGGGTCCCGCCCCGCCCCCGGGCCCGGGCCCGCCTCGGGTCCCTCCCGGAGGAGGCAGCGGGAGCGCCGCGCTGGCTCTGCCCGGGCAGGTACGGCCGCGCCGGGCGGGACAGCGGGCACCGGGGGCTGCGGGTCGGGTGCTGTGCCCGGGGCTGCCCGGGGGGGAGCGCTGGGGATGCTCGGGGGGTGCCTCGGAGGATGTTCCTGGGGTGCGCTGGAGGATGGTCAAAGGGGTGTTTTAAAAGTGCTCAGGGATGCTCCGGGGTGCTCAGGGAATGGGTGGGAGCGCTTTGGAGGGTGCTGAGGGGGTGCTCTTGGGTCTGCTCCAAGGATGCTCCGGGAGTGCTCGGGGGGTGCTCCAAGGATGCTCGGGGTGTGCTCCAAAGATGCTCAGGGGGTGCTCAGGGCTCTTGGCCCCTGGCGTGGCTGCCCGGGGCCAGCATCAGCCGTGGCTCACTCGGGACGGGAGCGTTTCCAGAGCACGCCTGGCTCCGGGATGGGGGCACTGAGCGTGGCTGGGCAGCTGGGAGAGGGCAGGAGAGCTCCGAGCCCTGCAGGGACCCCCCAGAGGTCACCGTGTGAGGGCTGGGGAGCGCCCCCAGGCCCTGGGCACTGCAGTGGAAGTCCCCAGAGCTGTGTTTAGCCTCAAAGCCGAACCATAAAACCCTGCCTAGCCCTGAAGATGTGGCTCAGCCGAGCCCCAGCCCAGCCTCCGGGCTGAGCGAGGTCTCCCCCCGCTGCCTGCAGCCTCTCCCCGTTTCCTTGCCAGCCTCCCGGACCGAGCAGCTCCTGGCACCGAAACTCATTTCTGGCTCTGGCCGGGGCCGTGCCCGGGTTCCCTGTGTCCTGGAGGGGCAGGAGGCACGGGCAGCGCTCTCCCTCGCAGGCAGCATCGCCTTTCCCCGGCCGTGCTCGCTGCCGGGACATTCTGAGTAGCCCAGCTCTGCCGGCAGCAGCCGTGCCCCGCACAACTTTCCTCCGGTGCTCTTGCTCTTTCCTCAAGTGCAGCTTGCTCCCAGCGGCCAGCTGCAGATTTCAGCCGGCCTGAGAGCTCGGGCTGTGCTCCCGGAGAAATCGGGAGGGAGCGCCGAGCTGCTGTGGTGGGTGCACATCACTGAGCTGGAGAAGAGGCTGGGTGGTCCATGAGGAAGCAGAACGTGGGCTGGATAATGTCAGCTGGAAGTTCACGTGAGTTCGGGATGGAGGAAGTGGTGGTTTGGATGCTCCGGGTGTGATGTTCACCCTGCAGGGGTGGGAGTGCGTCTGGACTCTTCAGGGATATCTCGTTTTCCTGACAGCTCTGGGATGTGATACCAGCAGGAAGGGCTTCCCTTGTCCAGAGCCACCCCAGATATTAAATATTTCAGCTGTGTTACCCAAATGAAATTGGTGAACACCCAAAAGCATTGCTCATGTAGGGCAAGGGTAGCAACCACAGCAATGAACAAAAATCAGCATTTGCCTTTGGATGTGTTTTGCAGTCTTCCAGGTGGTTTGTGTTTGATTTTGGATGGGCTAAATGGGAAAAGCTGAGATTTCTGAGATGATACCTGAGATGGCAAAGGAGGAGGGGAAACCTGTAACCTCACGTTAATCATTGGTTATTTGTCACTTAGATTGTAAGATTTAAAAAATAAATATATCTGCTGAAATGACAGCCTGATGAGCAGGGAGAATCTGTGGTTGAGGAGGGATCAGTGAGTGGATTCATTAAAACAGCCCTGGAGCTGGAAGATGAGGTGTCAGGGAGCCTGTTGCTGCTGTGGGCTCTGTCAGACTCCTGGTGCAGTTCCCTGGGAGCAGGAAAACCCTGGTCACATCCTGCTCCTCTCCAGAAAATCCTGGTGTGAGCAAGGTTTTGTCTCCCAGGTATCATCCCCTCATGCAGTGCTGGGTCTGTCCCATTCCCACAGATTTCTTTGCCACCAATATGACATTGCTTCCCACCAAAGAACCTCTGGAATGGGAATGTTTTGGGAGGGAGAGGTTTGCTCTCAAAGCATTCCTTGAATCAGGAGTGGTGTTGACATCCTGGGACTTGGCTGCTGGATGAACACAGGCTCATTCACCAGCTCAGTGCCAATTCAGGTCCCTCCTTTGGTGGTTTTACAGCTGCCAAATATTTTAAAAGTCGCATTTTCATCGCTGTGTGTTGTAGCCCAACTCATCAAAAAATCTTGGGTCTTTTTAAGGAAGCTTTGGGAGCAGCCACAGGGATGAGCATGGCCCCATTGATGAGGGGGAAAAAGTCAATATGGAAAGTTATTGTATTTTCCATTTGGTGCCCCACTTGACAGGGGTTATGTGACTCTGCCTGGCTCCAGAGCAGTGGGATGCAGATTTTGGTCAATAAAACCCTGACCCCAACTCCAGGGGTGTGAAGGAGCCCATGGCTTGGGGCAGAAATCCTCACAGTGACAATGCCAGGGGAGAGCAGTGGGGAGGAACTGGCTGCAGGGAGCTCCTGCTTCAACCCTGTTTATTTAAACCTCAGGGGAATTCATGTTTTGGGAAGCCTCGAGTCCTGCCCATCCCAGGGTTTAAACAGCACTTGGAAAAGATGGTGGTGTCATTATTAAGAAAATACCAAATGTCCACCCAAATGGACAATTTGATGGAGTCAGAAATATGAAATATGGTGAAAAACCTACCCAGACACAGAGATCTCCATCTTCAAAGTGAGAATATGTTAAATTCATCTCTGCAGCTGGTTCCTCTGCCCATCAGGGATGAGTGTGGTGTAAGTGAGAAAGCTGAAACTATACCAGCCATGTGTGGTGTAGGGCTGAGGCTAGGTCAAAAGCCTGGAGGAAAATCCCCATTTCCTAAATGGGTGAAAGGTGGGAAATGCTGCCCCAGGGCTCCCAGCTTCCATTATCCACACAGAAATCACCAGCAGAGGAGGAAGGTGGCACATCCTCCCTCTCTGCAGCCCCAGCCAGTGAGGAGAGTGGTTTCAGGTGGCCTGAAAAAGAAATGTTCCTGTGTGAAGAGGATTTTGAACTTGTCAGGAGTGTGATCAATGCAAGTCTCGTTGGCTGGGGTCAGAAATCGATGGGAAATGGCTCCGTGGCTCCATGGGGGATTGCAGTGGTTACCCAGGGAGGAGAAGAGAAATGCAGACAACAGGGTTTTCCTAAAAGCACCTAAAATTTCCCACTTTGACCACGTGGGAGTTACTCAGTAACAGTGGCAGCAAAGCTTGACTTGTCCCAAGGTCAAGGAGGTAGAGACCAGAAGCCATAGCAGGGTTTCATTGTTTTTCCTCAAAACTTGTGGGATTGAGGCAATGAGAGTGAACGTTAGAAACGAGGCACCTCAGATTTTTGTCTGCCTTCTGACTGTGGAGCACTTTTGTTTCAGGGCTTTGGGTGCTTTTTTGTGCTCACCTGGCTCTGGGAAAGAAGACTTTAGGGAAAACACCACAGTTTTCAAGGCACAGGATAAAATCACAAGAATTGACCAAGGCTTTTGTGAGTCTGTGGCTGGAATGAGCTGAAGGTCAGTCAGAAAAGAGGTTATCAGAGGAGGGGGTGAATGTGATCGTTTTCCCCTCCTGGTAAGCCAGAAAGGAGGGAGAGAGTTTGGATATCTGATACCTCCAGGTCTGACCCGTCTCTAATGGAAATGCTGGCAGGAAGCTCATAACATTTATTAGACAGCAACGAGCAGCTTTAATAAAATCAGAGTCCACACAGCTTTATTACAGACACTGGGAAGGAAGGGGGCCTGAAATGGCTGCTTAAGCACCAAGGGTTGCACACCCGGGGGCTGCTGAAAGGGATCCCCTCCTTTATGGAGTGGTGCAGGGTTCATTATTCAGCTTCCTTGTGAACCCTCTGGTTCAGACCCCGGGGAGGCCCCACACGCCTCCAGGATGTTTTCCATGTGCACAGCCCCCAGCTCCAGCCCCAGCTGCTCCTCCTCCCTGCTTTTTGTGCAGAGGGGGTGGGAGGCCAGCCTGGACCTCTCCATCATCAGCCACGAGCTGATGGGTTGCAGGGAGAGCTCGTCCCTCTCCAGCACTCCCAAATTGCTTCCAGCTCCCAGCTCTGCTCTGGAGATGCCCCAGGCAGGCAGCAGCCAAGGGAGTTTCCTCTTGGGGTGCAACAAGGTCCTGTTGTCATCAGCCATGTGCTGATGGCCCAGGACGAAGGCTTGGCCCACAAGTAACAGCTTTTGCATCCTAAATCCAGTCCTGCTGTGCCTCAGCACAGAGGGAAGCCTGCCCAGCACGTGTGGTGTGGCTGCAGGCTGGGATGGATCCAGCTTGGGAACTTTCCCTCCTGGGTGCTGCTGGGTTCGTAGCAGTGGCTCTGGCATTGTCTGGTCTCCCCACTTTAATTCTGGGTCAGCTCAGCTGCCTCAAGCTGCTGTTCCAAGGGATGCTGTGGGGCACAGGACCACTGGCAGTGGTGATTTTGTGATGCCAGACACACGTGGGAAGGTGGCTGGTGGGCTCCCAGGATTCAGATCTCATCCAGCAGCAACCCTGTTTGCTCTCACTTTGGGAAACCTCATGACAACTCCTTGCAGTGCAAACCAGGACTTTAAACTGCTTTTATTTAACTAAGTATTTATTTAATCCCACACAGTTTTCAAACCTCTTTCTTTTCCTGCTGGAGGGAAACTCCTTCCCATGGCTGTGCCAGCGGGCAGAGGATCACAGCAAAGATCCCACCCGTGTGCAGGTCCCCAGCAGACTGGAAGTGGCTTATTTTTCTTCCTTTGCAGTGAAAACAGAATTGAAAAATCCCTACAACAAATATTCCCCGAGAGGCCATTTTTATTCCTGGTATGTCCATTTGCAGCCGGGTTGTTGTGCAATCCAGACCGCCTGGATGGAGCAGGTTTGGGTGTAACCCTTTGGGTGCTGAGGGCCAGCTCTGTCTGTGGGTCACCCTGGGGTGATCCTGTCCTCTGCTCAGCCCTGTGAGGCACATCTGGAGTGCTGTGTCCAGCGCTGGGCTCCTCAGGACGAGAGGGAGCTCCTGGAGTGGAGGCTGTGGAAGGGCCTGGAGCATCTCCGTGCCCAGGAAAGGCTCAGAGAGTTGGGCCTGGTCAGTCCCAAGAAGAGATGACTGAGAAGGGACCCCATCCATGGGTATAAGTATCCAAAGGGAGGTGTCAGATGGACCAGGCTCTGCTCAGTGGTGCCCAGCAATGGGACAAGAGGAATGGGCAGAAAATCATGCCCAGGAATTTCCACCTGAACATGAGGCAGAACTTCTTCCCTAGGCAGTGACCGAGCCCTGGGCACATTGTCCAGAGAGGCTGTGGAGTCTCCTTCACTGGGGATATCCCAGACCCCTCTGGACACACTCCTGAGTAGGATGCTCTGGGATGACCCTGCTGGATGATCTCAGTTGTCCCTTCCAACCTGAATGGACCCGTGGTGGAGAGGAGAGGGGATGAAGCCCAAACCTGCCATCCCACAGGGATTCTCTGTGGGGAGGGGAGGGCAGCAGGCCCTGCCAGCACCCAGGGAGGCAGCAGTGGTGGCCAGGGGGGTGGATGGGATGGCTCTTGAGCCACTTCAGAGCCGTCTGGTTCCTCTCATCCACGGGAGCAGAGCAAAGCCCCCCCCGGCAGCTGCGGTGCCTGATGTGAAGCAGCAGCAGTTTCAGGCCATGACCTCAGTTCTCATGCCTGGGGAACAATCTTGGTGAGCCCCTTCCCCACTGCCCACCCTGCAGCAACCCCCTTGGGCAAAGCTATCAGAGGCTGGATGTAAATCCATCAAGCACCAGCCCATAATTAATTAATTTGCGTGTTTTGACTCCTTCCCTTCGTAGCTCCCGATTAAAAGCTTATTTAAGGGGTCACAGACTTCTTCAGTTCCGGAGGGATTAAATGTGGGAACAACTGTAGGTCGTATGTAGGTAATTGCAATGAGGAAATGCTCCAAATTAAAGCTTCCTGCTAGCTCTGTCCAGTGGGAAAACCCAACAATTCTCTCAGAATGCCTTTAAAATCAGCATCATATAGAAATACGTGTGTTTTTCCCATCGTGCTGCTTTGCCTGGAGAACACAAGCAGCAGAGTGTGCTCAGAAGAGACACACGAGCGTAACTAAAGCAGAGGAATTCAGCAGAAAAGGGAAAAGGAGCCAGCGTGCCCTGGAGTTGGTTTGGAAGCTGAGGCTCAGTAATTGCTTGTGAAAGCAGAAAGCCACGGCCCCGCGCGGTGTGGGACGGAGCCGCGTGGGAAAGGCAGAGTTTGGGAAAGGCAGAATTTCAATGATTTCTCATTCCTCGGGTAGGAAGTTTAACCCATCCGTGCCTCGGGGAGGGCTGGCAAAAGGACAAACACTGCCGGCTTTCTGTGCCTCCAGATACTCTGCTTCCTGCAAAGGCAAAACTTGTCTGCTTTTCTTCAAAGTTAATGTGTTAAAGTCCCGTCTGGGGGGTGCAGGGAGCTGGAGCAGCGCCAGCAGCTCTGCTCTCACACAGCCACAAGATGTGGTTTTCCTCCCCAGCATGAGATTCGGGCTGTGCTGCTCGTTCAGCCATGGGAAAGGTGCTGGTGCTGCTCAGTGATGGGAGTCCCTGGTGAGAGCCCCCAGCAGAGCCCCCAGCTCCCAGGGGATGCCTTCACTTCCCAGGATTTTCTTTCCCAGCCCTGGAAGCGTTTTGCAGCCCTGAACCCCTCGGCCTTTGCGAGCATGAGGCTGTTGCGAGTTGAGTGCAGAGACTGAGGGATTTGTCCCTGCTGCCAGCCTGGAGGGGCAGCAATCCAGGATGCCCGAGGGGAATGCCAATGCAGGAGCTCAGGACAGGCTTGGGACGGGCACTCTGCCCATCACTGAGCCACCCTGCCCAAAATCACAGAATCCCAGACTGGTTTGGGTTGGGAGGGAGGGATTTAAAGCCCTTAAATCTCGTTCCACCCCTTGCCATGGGCAGGGACACCTTCCACTGTCCCAGGCTGCTCCAAGCCCCATCCAGCCTGGCCTTGGCCACTTCCAGGGATCCAGGGACAGCCACAGCTTCTTGGGGCAGCCTGTTCCAGTGTCTGCTCTGCCAGCTGACCCTGCCTTGCCCGCTGGAAGTTCAGATGGATAACCCCAGAGCCGAGGGCTGGAGAGTTTGATAGGGAGAGTGCCACTGTCCCCCCCCGCCCCGGGGACACCGGGACACCCCCTGCCCGTGCCGCCCATGCCGTGCGGGGCGCTGCGGATGGATGGGCACGGCCAGAGGGGACAGGGGGCTGTGCCTGCTCCACACGGAGGATCTGGGGACACGGAGCCCTCCTGCAGCTCCCCCCAGGCTGCCGCCGGCGAGCCGCGGCTGCGTTTCCTCGGGAGAGGCGCTCCTGGAATTGCTAATGCTCCAGCCCGGAGGTGCAGCATGCGGAGGGCTGCAGCCGCAGCATCAGGTACAGCAGCAACGCCGCCGTTAATTATTGACTCTCTCTTCAATTATCAGCCCTGATAAGGCAGCACCCCCCTCGACAGCCCGGGCAGCGCTCGGTACTCTGTGTTTTCTGGGAAAAAGAACTATTCTGTGGAAAAGTAACTCGTTTTGTGCACCGGGATTGAACTGTCCTCGCAAAGGTCATCCGAGAGCCGTGGGCTGCTCTGTTGGAAAATCAATCCCTCTCTGTGCTTCTTGGTTTAAACTTGTATTTGCTTTCTGAGCAAGGTCACAGCTCAGCTGACCAAGTTTGTAGCTGCTGGAGCAGCCTGGGGTGCAGCCACACCACGCTCGCTGCTCCGAGCCCTCCGCTGCCGCCTCCGGCGTGGCAGAAGATGCTTTGGAGGGAGGCGAGAGCTGCTGCTCCCCGGGGCGTTTGTGGGTGCCAGCCTGAGCAGGTAACCTGACAAAATGCTTTGCTAACCAGTTTTTCCTTTCACCACGAAGTGCTGGAGCCGCTGCTGCAGTGCAGGAGAACAGACAGGCAGAGCTCAGATCGTGTTGTGTTACAGCTAACCAGACTGTGCTAACGTGCTGGTGGGTTATCTTGTTGTTTATAGGCTCAGGGTTAACTGTTTCCTAGTTAAAATTACTAGCAAGACACTCTGGGAGAATGGATTTTGTGGGGTATTTGTGGTATGTGGTTGAGCTAATTTGTAATTCAAATGTTTGGGGGTGTCATGGTGCTCTCCTTCCTGCTGGCTGGGGTGGATGGGGGAGCTGCTCACTTTGCCTGGCAAGTGGGATGGAGTGAAAGAGGGGTT